>NC_086451.1:193564997-193784997 GCF_028390025.1 Pseudophryne corroboree
GGAGTCTACAACCCACACAAGTAGCTCAGGTAGTGCAGCTCATCCAGGATGGCACATCAATGCGAGCTGTGGCAAGAAGGTTTGCTGTGTCTGTCAGCGTAGTGTCCAGAGCATGGAGGCGCTACCAGGAGACAGGCCAGTACATCAGGAGACGTGGAGGAGGCTGTAGGAGGGCAACAACCCAGCAGCAGGACCGCTACCTCCGCCTTTGTGCAAGGAGGAACAGGTGGAACACTGCCAGAGCCATGCAAAATGACCTCCAGCAAGCCACAAATGTGCATGTGTCTACTCAAACGTTCAGAAACAGACTCCATGAGGGTGGTATGAGGGCCCGACGTCCACAGGTGGGAGTTGTGCTTACAGCCCAACACCGTGCAGGACGTTTTGCATTTGCGAGAGAACACCAAGATTGGCAAATTCGCCACTGGCGCCCTGTGCTCTTCACAGATGAAAGCAGGTTCTCACTGAGCACATGTGACAGACGTGACAGAGTCTGGAGATGCCAAGGAGAACGTTCTGCTGCCTGCAACATCCTCCAGCATGACCGGTTTGGCAGTGGGTCAGTAATGGTATGGGGTGGCATTTCTTTGGGGGGCAGCACAGCCCTCCATGTGCTCGCCAGAGGTAGCCTGACTGCCATTAGGTACCGAGATGAGATCCTCAGACCCCTTGTGAGACCATATGCTGGTGCGGTTGGCCCTGGGTCCCTCCTAATGCAAGACAATGCTAGACCTCATGTGGCTGGAGTGTGTCAGCAGTTCCTGCAAGATGAAGGCATTGATGCTATGGATTGGCCCGCCCGTTCCCCAGACCTGAATCTAATTGAGCACATCTGGGACATCATGTCTCGCCCCATCCACCAACGCCACGTTGCACCACAGACTGTCCAGAAGTTGGCGGATGCTTTAGTCCAGGTCTGGGAGGAGATCCCTCAGGAGACCATCCGCCACATCATCAGGAGCATGCCCAGGCGTTGTAGGGAGGTCATACAGGCACGTGGAGGCCACACACACTACTGAGCCTCATTTTGACTTGTTTTAAGGACATTACATCAAAGTTGGATCAGCCTGTAGTGTGTTTTTTCCACTTTAATTTTGAGTGTGACTCCAAATCCAGACCTCCATGGGTTAATAAATTTGATTTCCATTGATAATTTTTGTGTGATTTTGTGGCCAGCACATTCAACTATGTAAAGAACAAAGTATTCAATAAGAATATTTCATACATTCATTCAGATCTAGGATGTGTTGTTTAAGTGTTCCCTTTATTTTTTTGAGCAGTGTATGTATGTGTATATATATATATTGTAACACTGTAGGGGTGCAAGGTGCCTTTTCCTGGGGAATATGGCAGCCCGCAGCAGCTGAGGAACAACACAAGTCCAGTTTCTGGTACAACTGACCCCGGCCAGTTTTATTGAAACAGAAAATAAAACAAACCCCAAAATAAAAATACCTTGCCTGTCCGGCACTAACTAAACATAAGATGTTCCTAACTGTCACTAAACAAAACACAGAGTTCTTCAGTACATACTGTATAGCTTACTTGCATCAGAAAGCGTGTCTCTCACACACAGATCCTGCAGCCTTCCCAGGCAGTCTGCCCATACTAATCAGGTTAGAAGCACTATATCACTCTTACACAGCTGAAACCCTGATTAGCCCTCTGTGAGGCCAAAGACCCGAACTGGGCCCAATGTCTAGAACTCGCCTTATCTCTCTCTCAGAGCCTTTTCCCAGCTTTTACAGCAAACTGAAAAGGTTCAGACAAAACAAAAAGCATTTTTCCTAGAAGTTAACATTTTCTAAAACATGTAAGACAAGAACCTGGGACAAATATACCTGCCCTCAAACACTATCCCAGTGTTCTTGTCACATATCCCCCTCCCCTGTTTCGACCTAGGGGCCGGAACACTTGTAGCCCCCAAACAGAAGATGCGAGACAATGCATCTGCGTTGGCCAATTGTGTTCCCGGTCTATGTTCGACAGTAAACTTAAAGTCCTGCAACGCTAGAAACCATCTAGTTACACGAGCATTCTTGCCTCTATTTACATACATCCATTTTAAAGGGGCATGGTCTGTCACTAGTCTGAATTGTCTACCCAAGAGGTAATATCTCAAGGTATCTAGTGCCCACTTAATGGCCAAAGCCTCCTTTTCCACAATGGCATACCTTTTTTCATGCTCATTGAGTTTCCTACTCAAATAAATGATAGGGTGTTCGTCCCCATCTCTGGTTTGGGACAGCACAGCACCTATCCCTACCTCTGAGGCATCTGTCTGTACCACAAATTCTTTTGAAAAATCTGGTGTTATCAACACCGGTTGTGAACACAAAGCCACTTTTAATGCTTGGAACGCCTTTTCTGCATCAAGGTTCCATTTCACCACCTTTGACTGCTTCCCTTTGGTAAGGTCTGACAACGGCACCGCTGTGGTCGCAAAATTAGGAATAAACCGTCTATAGTACCCAGTAATTCCCAAAAAAGCCCTTACCTGTTTTTTATTCACTGGACGAGGCCAGTTTTGAATAGCATCAACTTTATTCAATTGGGGCCTAATCAGACCTCTGCCTATGGTGAAGCCCAAGTATTTGACCTCCTCCATTGCGAGGCAGCACTTCTTTGGGTTAGCAGTTAACCCTGCCTCTCTGATTGAGTCCAGTACTGCTTGTACTTTAACCAAATGGGACCCCCAGTCTGTACTGTGAATTACCACATCATCCAAATAGGCAGCTGCATATTTTCTATGGGGCCTCAAAATTTTATCCATCGCCCGTTGAAAGGTTGCTGGAGCCCCATGCAACCCAAAGGGTAACATCTTATACTGGTACAGCCCCTCCGGAACCGAAAAGGCTGTTTTTTCTTTGGCGCTATCAGATAAAGGTATTTGCCAGTAACCTTTGGTCAGGTCCAATGTGGTGAGAAACCTGGCTGTTCCCAGCCTTTCTACAAGCTCATCCACACGGGGCATGGGGTATGCGTCAAACTTGGACACCTCATTTAACTTACGAAAGTCATTACAGAAGCGTATGCTACCGTCGGGCTTCGGGATGAGCACTATGGGACTGGACCACTCACTGTTAGACTCCTCTATGACTCCAAGTTCTAACATGGTTTTAACTTCCTTAGAAATAGCTTCTCGCTGAGCTTCAGGAATCCTATATGGCTTTAAATGAACCCTGACCCCTGGTTCTGTGACAATGTCATGTTTTATTATGGTCGTTCGGCCAGGCAGCTCTGAAAATACCTCCCTATTTTGGATGAGAAATTCTTTAACCTGATTGTTCTGATCAGCTGATAATGTCTCTGACACCTTCACTGCGGGAAGCAACCGGGGTGAAGACACCGAAGGGCAAGGCTCCGCTGACAGAGACAACCTATCTTTCCAGGGTTTGATTAAGTTAACATGGTAGATCTGTTCGGGTTTTCTCTTTCCCGGCTGGTATACTTTGTAATTAACCTCATTCACTTTTTCCCTAATCTCAAATGGACCCTGCCATTTAGCTAGGAATTTGCTTTCCACAGTGGGTACCAAAACAAGAACTCTATCTCCAGGAGCAAATTCCCGTATCTTGGCACTCCGGTTATAGACCCTCTGTTGAGCACTTTGGGCCTGTTCCATGTGCTCTCTGACAACAGGTACCACGGCTGCAATCCTATCCTGCATTTGTGTTACATGCTCAATAACGCTTCTATAAGGAGTGGGCTGTCCTTCCCACGTCTCTTTGGCAATATCCAACAGCCCTCTGGGGTGTCTACCATACAACAAATCAAATGGAGAAAACCCCGTAGAGGACTGAGGGACTTCTCTGATGGCCATTAACAAGTAGGGCAACAAACAATCCCAGTTTTTCCCATCTCTCTCAACAACCTTTTTTAACATACTTTTTAATGTTTTATTAAACCTTTCCACCAACCCGTCAGTTTGGGGATGGTAGATGGACGTCCTGAGGTGAGTGACCTTAAATAACTTGCACAATTCTTTCATGATCCTTGACATAAATGGAGTACCTTGGTCAGTCAAAATTTCTTTTGGTATTCCCACTCTACTAAATACCTGCACCAGCTCCCTAGCTATCGCCTTGGTTGTGATAGTGCGTAAAGGGACAGCCTCAGGATATCGAGTGGCATAGTCCATAATTACCAGGATATACTGATGGCCCCGAGCAGACTTTAACAAGGGCCCCACGAGATCCATGGCTATTCTGTCAAACGGGACCTCTATAATAGGCATGGGAACTAGTGGGCTCCTGAAATGGGGTCTAGGGGCATGATACTGGCATTCAGGACAGGAAGAACAATATTCAGACACTTCTTTATAAACCCCTGGCCAAAAGAACCTTTGTAAAACTCTTTCAGTGGTTTTTTCTGCCCCTAAATGTCCTGCGGTAACGTGACTATGAGCTAAATCTAGTACCGTTCTCCGATAAGGCTGGGGAACTACCAGCTGTTCCACCACATCCTCACCCCTTTTGACAATGTGGTACAAGAGCTCATTACAGATGGCCATGTGGGGATACGTAACCCTGTCACCTGGTACCACAGGTTCCCCATTAACAATCTTAACATTCTCTCTAGCCTTTATTAAGGTAGGATCCTTTAACTGTTCAGACGCAAACAGATCCTTCTTTACCTCCAGGTCAGGCACGCTTTCAGTTCTAACTACTATGTCTCTGTTCCCGGCAAGAGGGTCCTCACTGGACTCCCCATCTGTCACTTCCCCAGCCAAACTAGCAAAAGGCAAAGGGCCAGAAAGTTCCGAAGACCCACGTACATCCATAAAATCACCGGTATTATCAACTGGCTTTTTACTTCTCACATCTGTTGATAACCGTGATTCCCACAGTTTCCAAAAATGAGGAAAATCCCTCCCTATTATGGCCTCATGCACCAAGGTAGGGACCAGTCCCACTTTAACCATTGCTGACCCACAACAAGTTTCTATATTCACCTCAGCAGTGGCATAATGTTGGGTATCCCCATGTATGCAAGTTACCCCAATAGGTATTTGCTGGACCTTTAAGGGGTTCACTAACCCAGCTTTCACGAGGGTAACTAAACTTCCTGAATCTAGCAAGGCCTCTACCCGGTTACCTTCTAAGAACACATCACACATTTGTTTTTCCAGCTCAGGTGAAGGTACCACAGTACAAGCTAACCTAGCAAAGAAAGACATTCTGCGACATTCAAAGGCAGCATCACATTGCATGGGTTCTTGCGTGACTGGGCAATTGGCAATAACATGACCTGGCATACCACACCTAAAACATTTAACCACACGATTATCAACCCATTTGGGCAGCATAGACCGTTCTAGCCCCATTGGCCTGTTTCCAGGGCCAGTGTTTACAGTCTCTCCAGCCTTGCGTTCTCTTAACCGCCCAGCAACGTTTTCCCACGGAACAGTCTTACCAGTCTTTACTGAAGGGCGCTGTCGAGGACCTATGGGTTGCTGGGTGGTCATCAGTAGTTCCTCTGCTGCCAAATACCTCTCTACCATGTCCACTAATTGGTCAGCAGTACCCGGGTTTCCATGGCTCACCCACTTGCGCAGGACCATGGGCAAAGATCTCAAGTAGCGGTCCATGACGACTCTTTCCACCATCTGGGGACCAGTTAATGTCTCTGGCTGCAGCCATTTTTTTGTTAGCTGAATAAGGTCGTGCATCTGGGAGCGCGGAGGCTTCTCCATGGCGTACAGCCAATGGTGCACCCGTTGTGCTCGTACTGACAGCGTGACTCCCAGGCGGGTCAGGATCTCAGTCTTTAGTTTATCATAGTCCCGAGCCTCAGCAGGGCTTAAATCAAAGTAAGCTTTTTGGGGCTCACCTGACAGGAAAGGTGCCAGCAGACTGGCCCACTGTGCTTTCGGCCAGTTCTCACGCTCGGCAGTCCTTTCAAACGTGGTCAGATAGGCCTCCACATCATCAGCCTCTGTCATTTTCTGCAGGAAGTGACTGGCTCGTATAGAACTAGAGCTGGTTGGAGCACTGACGGCCACATCTCCAACCCGAGCTGCAAGTCTCTGCACCACTTCTGTTAAGGCCTCTCTATCCTGACGCTGTTGCCTGTAAAGTTCATCAACAACTGCCTGCTGTTGTCTCTTATTTTCCTCCATTGCCACCTGCTGTAGTCTCCAATTTTCCTCCATTGCCACCTGCTGCTGTCGGTTGGCCTCCTGCTGAGCCGCTGTAGCTTGCAGCAAGGCTTTAAGCAGATCCTCCATGTCGACAGATTTTTCAGGCGGCTTTGCAGCTGCTTTCACCCAGGACATATATCAAACCCTCAGGGGTGAGTCTCAGTAACTTCACACTGGGCTGTATCTGCATAAACCACCGTTTTCTGCAGGCCTCACAAAGCTGCTGCTTTCACTTATGCGCAGAGCGGCCTGCTCGCATTCTCCACCAAGTTGTAACACTGTAGGGGTGCAAGGTGCCTTTTCCTGGGGAATATGGCAGCCCGCAGCAGCTGAGGAACAACACAAGTCCAGTTTCTGGTACAACTGACCCCGGCCAGTTTTATTGAAACAGAAAATAAAACAAACCCCAAAATAAAAATACCTTGCCTGTCCGGCACTAACTAAACATAAGATGTTCCTAACTGTCACTAAACAAAACACAGAGTTCTTCAGTACATACTGTATAGCTTACTTGCATCAGAAAGCGTGTCTCTCACACACAGATCCTGCAGCCTTCCCAGGCAGTCTGCCCATACTAATCAGGTTAGAAGCACTATATCACTCTTACACAGCTGAAACCCTGATTAGCCCTCTGTGAGGCCAAAGACCCGAACTGGGCCCAATGTCTAGAACTCGCCTTATCTCTCTCTCAGAGCCTTTTCCCAGCTTTTACAGCAAACTGAAAAGGTTCAGACAAAACAAAAAGCATTTTTCCTAGAAGTTAACATTTTCTAAAACATGTAAGACAAGAACCTGGGACAAATATACCTGCCCTCAAACACTATCCCAGTGTTCTTGTCACAATATATATCTATATGTATATAGACACATTTATGTTATAATATTTATTTATGTATAAGAATTTGTATTTATAAGTCTTATAGATCAATGTTATAGTGTGTATTTGTATATACAGCAGTACTGTCCAATGCTCTAGAGCAGTGGTTCTCAAACTCGGTCCTCAGGACCCCACACGGTGCATGTTTTGCAGGTTACCCAGCAAGTGCACAGGTGTATTAATTACTCACTGACACATTTTAAAAGGTCCACAGGTGGAGCTAATTATTTCACTTGTGATTCTGTGAGGAAACCTGCAAAACATGCACCGTGTGGGGTCCTGAGGACCGAGTTTGAGAACCTGTGCTCTAGAGCAGTGGTTCTCAATCTCGGTCCTCAGGACCCCACACAGTGCATGTTTTGCAGGTAACCCAGCAGGTGCACAGGTGTATTCATTACTCGCTGACACATTTTAAAAGGTCCACAGGTGGAGCTAATTATTTCACTTGTAATTCTGTGAGGAGACTTGCAAAACATGCACTGTGTGGAGTTCTGAGGACCGAGTTTGAGAACCTGTGCTCTAGAGCACAGGTTCTCAAACTCAGTCCTCAGGACCCTACACAGTGCATGTTTTGCAGGTAACCCAGCAGGAGCACAGGTGTATTAATTACTCACTGACACATTTTCACAGGTGGAGCTAATTATTTCACTTGGTATTCTGTGAGGAGACCTGCAAAACATGCACTGTTTGGGGTCCTGAGGACCGAGTTTGAGAACCTCTGCTCTAGAGAGACACCTCTCTGGTAATTTTATGCCCTATAATTGCATAATAGTGCCTCAGTTAATATGCCCCATAGTTTGTTTTATGAACTATAGTAGAGCCTTAGTTCATATTATGTCTTATTGTAGGGCTAACAGTACACATTATGCCACACAGTACCCCCAATTCATATTATGTCTTATTGTAGGGCTAACAGTACACATTATGCCACACAGTACCTCCAATTCATATTATGACATACAGGGGTATATGCAATTGCGGTCGAATTCGCGGCAATTTTCGACGTTTTTTAATTCGACCAAATTCGCCAGGTGAATTCCGGAAGGTGGCTTCCGGAATTCACCATATTCAATGAAAAACGGATTCGCCAGAGTCGCGGGCGAAAATCGGCCGATTTGGCGGATTTTGCCGCGATTTTAAAAAACGGGAAAAAACGGGAAAAACCCGGAAAAAAAATGGCGTGGGGTCCCCCCTCCAAAGCATAACCAGCCTCGGGCTCTTCGAGCTGGTCCTGGTTCTAAAAATGCAGGGGAAAAATTGGGCAGGGATCCCCCGTATTTTTAAAACCAGCACCGGGCTCTGCGCCTGGTGCTGGTGCCAAAAATACGGGGGACAAAAAGAGTAGGGGTCCCCCGTATTTTTAACACCAGCATCGGGCTCCACTAGCTGGACAGATAATGCCACAGCCGGGGGTCACTTTTATGCCGTGCCCTGCGGCCGTGGCATTAAATATCCAACTAGTCACCCCTGGCCGGGGTACCCTGGGGGAGTGGGGACCCCTTCAATCAAGGGGTCCCCCCCCCCAGCCACCCAAGGGCCAGGGGTGAAGCCCGAGGCTGTCCCCCCCCATCCAATGGGCTGCGGATGGGGGGGCTGATAGCCTTTTGTGATAATAAAAAGATATTGTTTTTTCCAGTAGTACTACAAGTCCCAGCAAGCCTCCCCCGCAAGCTGGTACTTGGAGAACCACAAGTACCAGCATGCGGGAGAAAAACGGGCCCGCTGGTACCTGTAGTACTACTGGGGGAAAAATACCCAAATAAAAACAGGAGACACACACCTTGATAGTAAAACTTTATTTCATACGCCGACACACACATACTTACCTATGTTGACACGCCGACTGCCACGGTCTCCGACGATCCGAGGTACCTGTAAAAAAATTATACTCACCTTCCAGCGTCCAGAGGTACATCCAGGTCCAGAGAGATAATCCACGTACTTGGCAAAAAAAAAAAACGAACACCGATCCAGCGGACTAATGAAAGGGGTCCAATGTTTTCACATCAGACCCCTTTCTCCCGAATGCCGGGACATCACGTGACTCCTGTCACTGACGTCCCTTCAGCCAATCAGGAAGCGCTACTTCCGTGGCGCTCACCTGATTGGCTGTGCGCTGTCTGTACTGTGACAGCACATCGCAAAGCCGCTCCATTACTTTCAATGGTGGGAACTTTGCGGGTAGCGGTGGGGTCACCCGCCGGTCAGCCGCTGACCGGCGGGTAACCTTACCGCTAGCCGCTAAGTTCCCACCATTGAATATAATGGAGGGAGCTGTGCGATGCGCTGTCACAGTACAGACAGCGCTCAGCCAATCAGGTGAGCGCAACAAAGTTGCGCTTCCTGATTGGCTTAGAGACCTGTCTGTGACAGCTGTCACTGACAGGTCTCATTCGTGGAAAGGTGTCCCATGTGTCAGCATGGGACCCCTTTCAGTCCGGTGGTCGGGTATTTGCGGTTTGTTTTTTTGCCAAGTACGTGGATGTATCTCTGGACCATGGCTGAGGTGAGTATATTGATCTTTTCTTTTCAGGTATCCGTGGATTCTACATGGAGAAGAGGACCGATGTCGGCGTGTGAACATAGGTAAGTATGTGTGTGTCGGTAGTGTGTAATAAAGTTTTACTGTCGACGGTGTGTGTGTCCTGTTTTTATTTGGGTATTTTTTTCCCAGTAGTACTACAGGTACCAGCGGGCCCGTTTTTCTCCCGCATGCTGGTACTTGTGGTTCTCCAAGTACCAGCTTGCGGGGGAGGCTTGCTGGGACTTGTAGTACTACTGGAAAAAACAATATCTTTTTATTATCACAAAAGGCTATCAGCCCCCCCATCCGCAGCCCATTGGATGGGGGGGGACAGCCTCGGGCTTCACCCCTGGCCCTTGGGTGGCTGGGGGGGGGGACCCCTTGATTGAAGGGGTCCCCACTCCCCCAGGGTACCCCGGCCAGGGGTGACTAGTTGGATATTTAATGCCACGGCCGCAGGGCACGGCATAAAAGTGACCCCCGGCTGTGGCATTATCTGTCCAGCTAGTGGAGCCCGATGCTGGTGTTAAAAATACGGGGGACCCCTACTCTTTTTGTCCCCCGTATTTTTGGCACCAGCACCAGGCGCAGAGCCCGGTGCTGGTTTTAAAAATACGGGGGATCCCCTGTCAATTTTTTCCCCGCATTTTTAGAACCAGGACCAGCTCGAAGAGCCCGAGGCTGGTTATGCTTTGGAGGGGGGACCCAACGCCATTTTTTTTATGATTTTACCGTTCCAGCATTAAAAAAATTTTTTTTAAAAAATAATATTTTAAAAAATATATAAATAATATTTGTGCCTCCAAAAAAAAAAAAAAAGTACCTAATCCCTTCTAATATAAATAGATCTGCTATTCCCCCCCAAAAAAACACAAAAAAAAACATGTTTAAAATTTTTTTATTTGTTTTCACCCTCCAAAGTGTGGCGGATTGAAAATGACGAATTTGCTGTCTAAAAGCCCTGCTGTCGAATTTCCAAACTTGAATTGAATATGCTTTGGTCGAATTGCAGCACTTGTATCATTGCAGAAAAGTCGAATTTGCAAAAATTCGAATTTCAAAAAGTCGAATTTTGAAAGTCCGTTTTTTGGTCGGAAAGCACTGAATTGCATAGGCGATTTTTTTTTTTGGTCGAAAATGACCCGAAATTCGACAATTTCGGGAATTCGACCGCAATTGCATATACCCCACAGTGTCCCCAGTTTATATTATGCCACATTACAGCACCCCCTTACATTTATAACATCCACTAGATGTTATGATTTTAATTTTAAGTATTAGGGCCCCCTGTCTTAAGTATCCCAGCCCCCCCCTTCCCCAAAGCCTTAATCCAGCTCTGATTATGAGGCATAACAGTAACAACTGCTGCAGAGAGGTTTCTCTCTAGAAACATTGGGACAGGTGCCCCTTCAGAATTTTGCTATGGGGCCCACAAAGTTCTGGCTACGCCCCTGACAATGTATATGACTATGCAAACACCAGGCTAGCATGCCTTCATTAACTATGCATAACTGAGCAAAATTGCAAACACAGGTATCTATAGTCACAAACAAACAACTGTTTTTCTTCCATTAAAATTGGACTGAATGCGGATTTCAGAGTGAAAGATATGTACATACATTTAAATGGACAGATGAATTTACACTATTAGATTATTTTATTGATAAATACTTAGCTAATTCTGTGTCCAGCACCAGCAATAATCCATTTTCCTTCATAAACTCAACTAAATCAAATTGTTTTGCACGTTGGGGTTGAAGACCCAGGACATATCCATTTAACCTATATTAAACAAATGTACACAACCTTCCCTCTTATGGGCTTCCATGCAGGCAGCTGTTAGAATTCCTGTTAGATGTTGCTCAGGGGCAGATGGAGAAGTGCTGAAATAATCACAGCTCCAGTCACTTTTTTTGTTTACAGCTTCATTACAACTTTGCTGAAGATCATGTGGAGAGTAGGCCATTGTTGTTGTTATTATTATTATTTTTATTATTATTATTGTTGTTTTTTCTATAGCGCAGCATGGCTTCTAAAGTCTCCAGGTTACCATCACAACTTATCTTTTTGTATCATGTGATTACAAGTCTAGTAAAATGGGACTTTAGGTAGTGTAGACTGTATAGCAATAATGGTAATGAATGAAGAGGCTAATATTTTTAAATAGATCTGACTTGTGAAGATGTAGGCAATACAGCATAAAGCTAATAAATAATACGGCTTAGTTCCTTCCATGGATCAGGAGTCATAGGGACAAGAGAATCAGGTGGCTGAACCTGGGGTGTGACAGGAGCAGATGGTTTTCTCTTCCCTTTCAGTACTCAGCAACAGATGGCATGAGTTTGACAAGATTGATATTGCTCTTATAACCTGGGGCCAGCTGTTACTGTAAGCAGTAGATTCTTGCCACTACTCTCCACTTATAGACTTGATGCAGCTTTTGACAACTATACAGAGTTCATGAGTAGGCCTCTTCCCCACTTCATTCTCCATCAGTCTAGACTGCAATGGCTATACAAAGTTGACATCAGTCACCTCTCTTCCTGGTTCATTCCTACACTTCCTTGTCACCAATCAAACCCTGCCCTGAAGCTAGAGAGCTTCGTCACAACAAGTCCCTTTACACCTTTAGAGTGTCCCAAGCCAATTTATTTTCTGTTTCTTTCTGCACCTCAGTGTCAGCGATCACAAACCATACATAACAAATCCAAACTCTTGCTAAGTAGTCCCAAAATGAAGTCCTCCAGATGGGAATGAGGCTTCAGATGTAAATATTGTACCTGTGATGTTGTGAAAGCGTTACAGGCAGCGTACATTTATTGCCTGAGAGTGTGGAAAAGCCAATAACTATTTGTAGTTCAGTTTCCATTTTGCTGATGATCTCCATGTGTTTGGTCCAATTATTCTGATGCTGACTGTCTGTACATGCTACAGTATATACAAAATCAGTGAGTCCTGATTTACTCATTTCCACACCCTCCTGCAAATTATCATTACTTGCTTTTAGCAGCCATAGGGGTAAATTTACTAAGCTCCCGATTTTGACCGAGATGCCGTTTTTTCATCAAAGTGTCATCTCGGTAATTTACTAAGCAATAATCACGGCAGTGATGAGGGCATTCGTAATTTTTTGCAAGTCCAAGAAAAAAATTACGAATGAATACACCATCGGTCAAAACGCGGCTGTTTAAGTATGAATCTCGGTAATTTACTAAGAAGTGCAAAGCAAAAAAAAACCAAACACTGCCGTGAAAAATTACAACTCGTAAAAAAGTGCAAAAAAAAAACAGACCTGCTTTTTTTTTCCGTGATTGGATAGGCATGCAGGGATCCATGAGATCCGTGCATGTATATCAGTGGGAAGGGGTGGGAAAGTTGTTATTTTATTAAAAAAAATTGCGTGGGGTCCCCCTCCTAAGCATAACCAGCCTCGGGCTCTTTGAGCCGATCCTGGTTGCAGAAATATGGGGAAAAAATTGACAGGGGTTCCCCCATATTTAAGCAACCAGCATCGGGCTCTGCGCCTGGTCCTGGTTCCAAAAATACGGGGGACAAAAAGAGTAGGGGTCCCCCGTATTTTTAAAACCAGCACCGGGCTCCACTAGCTGGACAGATAATGCCACAGCCGGGGGTCACTTTGATATAGTGCCCTGCGGCCGTGGCATCAAAAATCCAACTAGTCACCCCTGGCCGGGGTACCCTGGGGGAGTGGGGACCCCTTCAATCAAGGGGTCCCCCCCCCCAGCCACCCAAGGGCCAGGGGTGAAGCCCGAGGCTGTCCCCCCCCCATCCAATGGGCTGCGGATGGGGAGGCTGATAGCCTTTTGTGATAATGAAAAGATATTGTTTTTAGTAGCAGTACTACAAGGCCCAGCAAGCCTCCCCCGCATGCTGGTACTTGGAGAACCACAAGTACCAGCATGCGACGGAAAAACGGGCCCGCTGGTACCTGTAGTACTACTACTAAAAAAATACCCCAAAAAAGACAAGACACACACACCGTGAAAGTAAAGATATATTACATACATGCACACAAACATACATACATACTTACCTTATGTTCACACGCAGGTCGGTCCTCTTCTCCAGTAGAATCCAAGGGGTACCTGTTGAATAAATTCTACTCACCAGATCGCGGGTCCCAGGCTCCTTGGGGCATCCATTTGTAATCCACGTACTTGCATAAAATAAGAAAACGGAAAGCCGAGCCACGAACTGAAAGGGGCCCCATGTTTTCACATGGGACTCCTTTCCCCGAATGCCAGAAACCCACTCTGACTGATGTCTAAGTGGGTTTCTTCAGCCAATCATGGAGCGCCACGTTGTAGCACTCTCCTGATTGGCTGTGTGCTCCTGTACTGTATGACAGGCAGCACACGGCAGTGTTACAATGTAGCGCCTATGCGCTCCATTGTAACCAATGGTGGGAACTTTCTGCCCTGCGGTTGACCTAAAGTGACGTCACCGCTGAGCAGAAAGTTCCCACCATTGGTTACAATGGAGCGCATAGGCGCTACATTGTAACACTGCCGTGTGCCGCCTGTCACTCAGTACAGGAGCACACAGCCGATCAGGAGAGTGCTACAACGTGGCGCTCCCTGATTGGCTGAAGAAACCCACTTAGACAGAAGTCAGAGTGGGTTTCTGGCATTCGGGGTAAGGAGTCCCATGTGAAAACATGGGGCCCCTTTCAGTTCGTGGCTCGGCTTTCCGTTTTCTTATTTTATGCAAGTACGTGGATTACAAATGGATGCCCCGAGGACCCTGGGACCCGCGATCTGGTGAGTAGAATTTATTCAACAGGTACCCCTTGGATTCTACTGGAGAAGAGGACCGACCTGCGTGTGAACATAAGGTAAGTATGTATGTATGTTTGTGTGCATGTATGTAATAAATCTTTACTTTCACGGTGTGTGTGTCTTGTCTTTTTTTGGGTATTTTTTTAGTAGTAGTACTACAGGTACCAGCGGGCCCGTTTTTCCGTCGCATGCTGGTACTTGTGGTTCTCCAAGTACCAGCATGCGGGGGAGGCTTGCTGGGCCTTGTAGTACTGCTACTAAAAACAATATCTTTTCATTATCACAAAAGGCTATCAGCCTCCCCATCCGCAGCCCATTGGATGGGGGGGGACAGCCTCGGGCTTCACCCCTGGCCCTTGGGTGGCTGGGGGGGGGGGGACCCCTTGATTGAAGGGGTCCCCACTCCCCCAGGGTACCCCGGCCAGGGGTGACTAGTTGGATATTTGATGCCACGGCCGCAAGGCACTGTATAAAAGTGACCCCCGGCTGTGGCATTATCTGTCCAGCTAGTGGAGCCCGGTGCTGGTTTTAAAAATACGGGGGACCCCTACTCTTTTTGTCCCCCGTATTTTTGGAACCAGGACCAGGCGCAGAGCCCGATGCTGGTTGCTTAAATATGGGGGAACCCCTGTCATTTTTTCCCCATATTTCTGCAACCAGGATCGGCTCAAAGAGCCCGAGGCTGGTTATGCTTAGGAGGGGGGACCCCACGCAATTTTTTTTTTGGATTTTACAGTGTTTAATTAAAAAAAAAATGAACCCCAGCACGGATCACACAGATCAGGCCGAGATTCATTGTAAAAAAGTCGGCAGTGTTTTGCTAATCACTGCCGTAAAAATAAAAAAAAAAACACGAATGACATCGACATCGGAACAAAAGAAAAACCCGAATACGACAGCTTAGTAAATCCATCGTAACAAATTCAAAAAGTTGCAGTTTTACACTTTCGATGTCATTCGTGATTGAACTTTGACCTGAAACGGGAAAACACGAATCTTAGTAAATTTACCCCATAGTGAATTGCTGTACTCTACCCTTCACTTCCCAAATACCCTCCAACCTTCCCCCTTGTATTTTATTGTATCATTGTGTTAATAGTTATCCTATGTATAGATGCCTAATTGTATTGTTCACCTGTGAACGGTGCTGCAGACACTTTGTAGTGACATATAAATAAAAGATATTAGGAATAAAAGCTGGATGGTGCAATAAGTACAGGAGACTGCAACAGTAATGTTACTGTGGAGGATTCATTCTTTAAACTCATATCAGCTTTCTTTCAGGCATTCCATGTACTGATTATAAACATAATACAGTAACTAATATCTGCTATTATAGACCACTTGTGTACCATGTTATTGTGGTCTAATTCCTGTGGTCTACTTTACAATTGCATGAAACATTTTCACATTTGCCTTTCAAAGTTGCAGCATCCCTGGACCTGTCAAGGTTTCTCCTGTGTAGCCTTTAATTTGTATTATACAGATTTATATTATATCCTAAAACATTCACTGACCACACAATATAGTCAGCTCAAAAGTGCATCAATATGAATTCTATTGGTAACATAGATTTACTTGTGGTTTAAGCTGGAGTTTTAGAAGGTGTACTGTATTAAAATATGCAAACCAGTGATGTGGATGGGGGACCTCTGTTGAGAAATAACTGCAACCCCACCATTTCTCATTATATAATGCAGGCTCAGTCTGACTCTTTATACTGTATATATACTTTATGTATTGGGCAATGAACACTGAAGTAATCGTGGGGCAGATGTATTAACCTGGAGAAGGCATAAGGAAGTGATAAACCAGTGATAACTGCAAGGTGATAACGCACCAGCCAATCAGCTCCAATATGTAAATTAACAGTCAGGAGCTAATTGGCTGGTGCGTTTATCACCTTGCACTTATCACTGGTTTATCACTTCCTTATGCCTTCTCCAGGCTTAATACATCTGCCCCATTGATCATTAACCATCAATGGTTAGCAACCATCAAATGTTTTACCATCGATGAAGGAGGTCTTATGGCAATTTCCATTCATTTGTGCAGATCTGAACCATCCAGGGTTTAGCTATCCATGGTTTCCCCAATGGCTCAAAACCATCAACCAGTAACCTGTCAATCGACAACCTTATGCTAAAGGTACAACCCTTTTTACACAGCAAGTCTCTAAGCACAGAATTTCCTTCATCCCCTATGCAAAGGGACACACCATTTTTGCACAAAATTCCCCATACCCTTTACGAAGACCTCACACACCTAATGTCACAGACTTCCCCACCACTATCGTACAGGGACTTTACACGCCATTTTGCATACTCTCACCTCACTCCCTTTGAACAGACTTGACAATCTCTTTTCCCACAGTCTCACCACATTACCTTTGCACAGATGCACTGAACCTCTTTTGCAGATGACCGTGTTGGACAGAGACAACTCTTCTTGTCATAGAGAGTACACCAACACAAAGGAATCTTTCTCATTCCCTATGTACCTTTCCCATTGGCATAGGGCTTACACTTACACCTGGAACTTTTGCATGATTTGTGGAAGTGAAGCTTGTGCAGAGCTAGTAGCATCTTTGACCATATGGATGCTCATAATGCTCTGTTACTCTCAGCACTGATGCTCATAATATCTATGACTAGAGATGATCATAGCTCTGCAGAGGCCAAGCTATGTCCACTGTCTCCCCTACCTCAAATCATTCATGGTAAGGGATAGGTACAGTAATTATAAATCATGTGCAAAATCCAGGAGCAAATTATTGTGTACCTGGTGGAACAGGTCTTGTTGGAGGTTTTGCAATTGTTACAAACAGGCTAGTTTGTCTCAGTCTTTTGTGAAACAGACTACTACTTTCTCTGGGAGACTGCAGACCCATTGTAAAGTCAGGGTTATGTCCTCACATATCCCTGCACAAACAGCACAACTGCACAGGTGCATCACATGGGTGTGAATAATTAGATAGTGGCGTTTGGAAGGGGTGGTCTTCTGTTTGCCGGCGGTCGGGCTCCCGGCGCTCAGTATACCGGCGCCGGAAGCCCGACAGCCGGCATACCGACACTTATTTTCCCTCGTGGGGGTCCACGACCCCCATAGAGGGAGAATAAAATAGTGTGGCGCGCGTAGCGCGGCGAGCGCAGCGAGCCCGCAAGGGGCTCATTTGCGCTCGCCAAGCTGTCGGTAAGCCGGCGGTCGGGCTCCCGGCGCCGGGATGCTGGTCGCCGGGAGCCCGACTGCCGGCCAGCCGTAGTGAACCCGTTTGGAAGGAGGTATAAGTAATCTGTTTTGGGTTCGGGGCGGGGCGACCTATGCTGTACAAGCTGGCCGGTAACTAGGTAGGTAACCAGTATATAGCTAGAAGCTGGGTCGTGGGACACTGTGAATATTTTAGGTGTGGTTCCAGCAATCACATCATAATGCTGTCTGTACCATCCTATTTGGTGAATAAACTACAGCTCAACGGTTCAGCAAAACCTGTATGTACATTCACCTATTTCTGTGTTTGTCACACATGTACAGGTACAAAGGGGCAAATTCAGAGATGGACGCTGTAGCACAGCCGCTTCTTCTTTCTACTTTGTGTTAGTTTATGTAAAAGCAGCAGGAGGCATCTTCAGGTGTCTTGAGTTGCACCTGAAGACGCAGCAATGGATCCCTCTGCATAAACATCAGTCATCTAAGTGACCCCAGGCAGTGTTTTCACGCTGACGGGGCCGTTGAAGCTGCATCGGAAGATGCAGACACTGACCTCAGCACGCCTCGAAAACGGGGCCGACAAGCCAGTTATCAAGAACGCTGCCCTTCACTGCCCTGTCCACTCCCACAAATGACCAAAGCATGTCAGTAATGCTGCAGCTTAGGAGGCACTGCGTACAGTCTGTAGAATTAGGTCTGCACATGTGCAGTGTGGCATCCGTGCATGTGCAGATCTCAGACCACCAGAGATGTAGGTAAACCATCGGGTTTGTATACATCATTGAATTAGGCCCATGGTACCAAAAACAGGCAAAAATATATTGTACTCAATATTTATCTTATTTTCTCTTCTCATAAAGAACATGTAAACAGCATTTACTTCTCTCCCCGCCACTATAAATATTAATTTCTCTGACGTCCTAGTGGATGCTGGGGACTCCGTAAGGACCATGGGGAATAGACGGGCTCCGCAGGAGACTGGGCACACTATAAGAAAGATTTGGTACTACCTGGTGTGCACTGGCTCCTCCCTCTATGCCCCTCCTCCAGACCTCAGTTAGATTTCTGTGCCCGGCCGAGCTGGATGCACACTAGGGGCTCTCCTGAGCTCCTAGAAAGAAAGTATATGTTAGGTTTTTTATTTTACAGTGAGACCTGCTGGCAACAGGCTCACTGCAACGAGGGACTAAGGGGAGAAGAAGCGAACCTACCTGCTTGCAGCTAGCTTGGGCTTCTTACTACTGGACACCATTAGCTCCAGAGGGATCGACCGCAGGACCCGTCCTTGGTGTTCGTTCCCGGAGCCGCGCCGCCGTCCCCCTTACAGAGCCAGAAGCAAGAAGATGGTCCGGAAAATCGGCGGCAGAAGACTTCAGTCTTCACCAAGGTAGCGCACAGCACTGCAGCTGTGCGCCATTGCTCCTCATACACACTTCACACTCCGGTCACTGAGGGTGCAGGGCGCTGGGGGGCGCCCTGAGCAGCAATAAAATCACCTTGGCTGGCAAAATAATTACAATATATAGCCCCAGAGGCTATATATGTGGTAATTACCCCTGCCAGAATACAGAAAAAAGCGGGAGAAAAGTCAGCCGAAAAAGGGGCGGAGCCATCTCCCTCAGCACACTGGCGCCATTTCTCCCTCACAGTTCCGCTGGAAGGAAGCTCCCTGACTCTCCCCTGCAGTCTACACTACAGAAAAGGGTAAAAAAAGAGAGGGGGGGCACAAATTTGAGGTGCAGTAAATATTATAGCAGCTATAGGGGACATAATTCAGTTAGTCCCTGCATTATATAGCGCTCTGGTGTGTGCTGGCATACTCTCTCTCTGTCTCCCCAAAGGGCTTTTGTGGGGTCCTGTCTCCTTTAAGAGCATTCCCTGTGTGTGTGTGCGGTGTGTCGGTACGGCTGTGTCGACATGTTTGATGAGGAGACTTATGTGGAGGCGGAGCAGATGCCTATAAATGTGATGTCACCCCCTGCGGGGCAGACACCTGAGTGGATGGACTTATGGAAGGAATTACGTGCAAGTGTCGACTCCTTACATAAAAAATTTGACGACATGCCAAATGCGGGACAGCCGGCTTCTCAGCTCGTGCCTGCCCAGGCAATTCAAAGGCCATCAGGGGCTCTAAAACGCCCACTACCTCAGATGGCAGACACAGATGTCGACACGGATACTGATACCAGTGTCGACGACGATGAGTCAAATTTAATGTCCACTAGGGCCATTCGTTGCATGATTGAGGCAATGAAAGAGGTTTTACACATTTCTGATATAAACCCAGGTACCTCAAAAAAGGGTATTATGTTTGGGGAGAAAAAACTGCCAATAGTTTTTCCCCCATCTGAAGAATTAAATGAAGTGTGTGAAGAAGCGTGGGCTTTTCCTGATAAAAAATTGGTGATTTAAAAAAAAATCACTAATGGCGTTCCCTTTCTCGCCAGAGGATAGGTCACGTTGGGAAACTACCCCTAGGGTGGATAAAGCGCTCACACGTTTGTCTAAAAAGGTGGCACTACCGTCTCCGGATACGGCCGCCCTAAAGGAACCTGCTGATAGAAAGCAGGAGGCTATCCTAAAGTCTATATATACACACACTGGTGTTATACTGAGACCAGCTATTGCTTCAGCGTGGATGTGCAGTGCTGCTGCTGCTTGGTCAGATTCCCTGTCAGAAAATATTGACACCCTGGACAGGGACACTATATTGCTAACCGTAGAGCATATAAAAAACTCAGTCTTGTACATGAGAGATGCACAGAGGGAGATCTGCCGGCTGGCATCTAGAATAAGTGCATTGTCCATTTCTGCTAGGAGAGGCTTATGGACTCGGCAGTGGACAGGGGATGCAGGTTCTAAAAGGCACATGGAAGTTTTGCCTTATAAGGGTGAGGAGTTATTCGGGGATGGTCTCTCAGACCTTGTTTCCACAGCAACAGCTGGGAAGTCAGCATTTTTGCCCCATGTCCCCTCACAGCCTAAGAAAGCACCGTATTATCAGGTACAGTCCTTTCGACCCCAGAAAAACAGGCGGGGAAAAGGCGGGTCCTTTCTGTCTAGAGGCAGAGGAAGGGGAAAAAAGCTGCACTACGCAGCAGGTTCCCAGGAACAAAAGTCCTCCCCCGCTTCTTCCAAATCTGCCGCATGACGGTGGGGCTCCACAGGCGGAGCCAGGTACGGTGGGGGGCCGCCTCAAAAATTTCAGCGATCAGTGGGTTCGCTCACGGGTGGATCCCTGGATCCTTCAAGTAGTATCTCAGGGGTACAAGCTGGAATTTGAGGCGCCTCCCCCCCGCCGTTTCCTCAAATCGGCCTTACCGACAACTCCCTCGGGCAGGGAGGCTGTACTAGAGGCAATTCACAAGCTGTATTCCCAGCAGGTGATAGTCAAAGTACCCCTACTTAAACAAGGACGGGGTTACTATTCCACACTGTTTGTGGTACCGAAACCGGACGGTTCGGTGAGACCCATTTTAAATTTGAAATCCTTGAACACATACATAAAAAGATTCAAGTTCAAGATGGAATCGCTCAGGGCGGTTATTGCAAGCCTGGACGAAGGGGATTACATGGTATCCCTGGACATCAAGGATGCTTACCTGCATGTCCCAATTTACCTTCCTCACCAGGAGTACCTCAGATTTGTGGTACAGGATTGCCATTACCAATTCCAGACACTACCGTTTGGACTGTCCACGGCACCGAGGGTGTTTACCAAGGTAATGGCAGACATGATGATACTCCTTCGAAAAAAGGGAGTTTTAATTATCCCGTACTTGGACGATCTCTGTCACGATCCGGGTATCTGGACGCCATTTCTTACCCATCAGATGCCTCCTAAGGCTGGCTCAGCGCTCCAGGACCGGATCCCATCTGTTATCCTGATGTGTACATTCCTGTATCCTCTCCTGTCACTCTGGGACGCTGTCACAGTAAACGCCATATTACACCTGGCATGGCGTCTCCCGCGGCCTCCGCCGCCGTCCCTGAACTTCTGCATGCAGAGTGTCTGAGTGGCGATTACGTCAGCCGCGGCCTCCGCTGTGTCCGCGTGGTTGGATGTGCATCTGTCAGCCTGGCGCCTCCTGTCTCCGGTGGCCGGCGCCGCCATTACTGTTTTCATTACCACATGGATTACAAACCAAACTTCCCTCCAAGTGTCTGCATGGGCGCAGCCATCTTGGATTCTGTCAGCTGATCATTTCCACCAATCTGTTCTCAGTATTGATAATCTGCATAATTGCCTAGCCAATCCCTTCCTTGCTGCAGGTATAAATACACTGTGCCTGAGCAAGGAAGGCGTCAGTGCTTTGGTTGTCAAACCTAGTTCCTGTTTGTCTCTCTCCTGTGATTGTCTTCCAGGTTCCAGCTCCTGTCTCAAGACTTCCACCATAGAGACCCGCACCAGCATTCCACCTGCGGTGTAGCCTGACTCTCCAATCCATTGTGGATTCATCTGTTTCCAGCTACAACTTTACCTGCTTCCAGCTCAGCTTCCAGCAGAGTACAGCTTCCCTTAAAGGGCCGGTGTCCTTTCTACACTTTACCACTCTCCACCGGTATTATTATTTCTCCGCTCTCAAGTTCTACATTTCAGTTCATATTTCATCGCTCCCAAGTTCATTTATTTTTTAACTGGTTCCAGCCAGTATCCACTCCGTGCTAACAACAGTCTGGTTCCAGCCAGTATCCACAGCAGCTGTTTTATCTTCAGCAACCCAGCTTTTCCTGGAACACCAGCTGGCACAATCCTGGGTTATCTCCATTGCTACAGTCGGGCCTGGTAAGGACTTTCCATCTAGAAGATCATAAGAACTATCTCACACTACCAGTGCCCTGTGGCTCCTGCCATCCTGTAGTACCCAGGAACTGTATTTATTCTTTGCTGACTTTTTACGTTTTCTTTTACTGCTGCTGTGTTGCGGAGTTGTCATAATAAACATCATTGACTTTTATCCAAGTTGTCGTGGTCACGCCTTCGGGCAGTTATTATTCATGTTACTTACATGTCCAGGGGTCTGATACAACCTCCCAGGTTCCGGTACATCTCAGCCCCTACAACTGAGGCTGCCTCCCGTCAGCTCAGGCCCTCAGTTGTGACAGTAAGCACTGACCTAATGAATCCAGCTGGAGACCAGGATCAAGCGGCCAGGCCGATGCAAGAACTGGCAGCCCGACTAGAACATCAGGAGGCTGCACAGGGCCACATCATCCGCTGTCTCCAGGATCTCTCTACTCGGCTGGATGGGATTCAGACAACTCTCCGTGGATCAGGCGCGTCTGGTGCGTCAACCACAGTGACTCCAGCTATAACCCCACCCACCTTACCCATTTCTGCTCCACGTCTTCATCTTCCAACGCCAGCAAAATTTGACGGATCTCCAAGATTCTGCAGGGGATTTCTCAACCAGTGTGAGATTCAGTTTGAGCTACAACCTGGCAATTTTCCCAGTGACCGTACAAAAATTGCCTACATTATTTCTCTTCTCAGTGGCTCAGCCCTTGATTGGGCATCACCGTTATGGGAGAGGTCCGACACCCTGCTATCTTCCTACACTGCCTTCGTGTCAACATTCAGGCGCATCTTCGACGAGCCAGGCCGGGTAACCTCAGCTTCATCCGAGATTCTCCGTTTACGCCAGGGGTCACGTACTGTAGGACAATATCTGATACAGTTCCAGATCCTGGCATCCAAACTGGCATGGAACGACGAGGCCCTGTATGCTGCATTCTGGCATTGCTTATCTGAGCGTATTAAAGATGAGTTAGCTACCAGAGACTTACCTTCTAAGTTAGATGAGCTAATCTCACTCTGCACGAAAGTTGATTTACGTTTCAGAGAGAGAGCAACTGAGCGTGGAAGATCATCTGCTCCAAAACCTTCTGCTCCTCCTCCTCGTCAACTGTCACCATCTAAAGATGAGCCTATGCAACTTGGCCGTTCCCGTTTAACTCCTGCTGAGCGCCGAAGACGTCTCTCCGAGTTTCTCTGTCTCTATTGTGCAGCTCCGTCTCACACCATTAATGCCTGTCCCAAACGTCCGGGAAACTCCAAATCCTAGCTCGCCAAGGAGAGGGCCGGCTAGGAGTAATGATCTCCTCTCCATCTCCTCAAGATTGTAATCTCCCAGTCTCGCTTCAAGTTGCTCAACGTTATCGGAACGTCATTGCCCTCCTTGATTCCGGAGCAGCTGGGAACTTTATTACCGAAGCCTATGTTAAACGGTGGTCCCTACCCACCGAGAGACTTCCTTCGTCCATTTCTTTAACTGCCGTGGATGGCAGCAAAATTTTTGATGCAGTTATTTCTTTAAGGACTCTACCAGTTCGTCTGAGAGTGGGAGTTCTTCATTCCGAACTTATTTCTTTTTTAGTGATTCCAAGAGCCACACATCCTGTGGTCCTGGGCCTTCCATGGCTCCGTCTTCACAATCCTACAATTGATTGGACGACTACGCAAATCCTGGCATGGGGTTCCTCCTGTGCTGAGACATGTTTGTTTAAAGTATTGCCTGTCTGTTCTTCCTCCCCCAGGTCGTCTGATGTTCCACCTCCTCCATATCAAGATTTCACGGATGTGTTCAGTAAAGCTTCTGCTGATATCCTTCCTCCTCATAGAGAATGGGACTGTCCGATTGATCTCGTTCCAGGGAAGGTTCCACCTCGAGGCCGAACTTATCCGTTGTCTCTGCCTGAGACGCATTCTATGGAGGAATATATTAAAGAGAACCTAGCAAAGGGGTTCATTCGACCTTCTTCTTCTCCAGCCGGCGCAGGCTTCTTTTTGTAAAAAAAAAGATGGTGGTCTGCGGCCGTGCATCGACTACAGAGGTTTGAACGACATTACCATCAAGAACCGTTATCCTTTACCCCTGATTACTGAGCTCTTTGACAGAGTTAGCGGAGCTTCCATCTTTACAAAGCTGGACTTGCGAGGTGCATACAATCTCATCCGGATCCGTGAGGGTGACGAGTGGAAGACCGCCTTTAACACCCGTGACGGACATTATGAGTACCTCGTCATGCCCTTCGGATTGAGCAATGCTCCAGCTGTCTTCCAGCATTTTGTCAATGAGATCTTCAGAGACATTCTATACCGTCATGTCGTGGTCTATCTAGACGATATCCTCATTTTTGCCAACGATTTAGAGGAACATCGTTTTTGGGTTAAAGAGGTTCTGTCCCGTCTCCGTGTCAATCATCTCTATTGCAAATTAGAAAAATGCGTCTTTGAAGTCAAGTCCATTCCGTTTCTAGGGTACATTGTGTCCGGTTCCGGACTAGAGATGGATCCTGAGAAACTACAAGCAATCCAAAATTGGCCGGTACCCTTAACCCTCAAAGGGGTCCAGAGGTTCTTAGGGTTCGCCAACTATTACCGAAAGTTTATACGAGACTTTTCCACCATTGTGGCGCCTATTACTGCTTTCACTAAGAAGGGTGCTAACCCGTCCAAGTGGTCTGAAGAAGCCATGCAAGCATTTCATCTTTTAAAACAAAGGTTCATCTCTGCGCCTGTTCTGAAACAGCCTGACATCGACTCTCCTTTCATCTTAGAGGTGGATGCCTCCTCCGTTGGAGTAGGAGCGGTGTTATCTCAGAGGGCTAAAGATGGCCATTTACACCCTTGCAGTTTCTTCTCCCGGAAGTTCTCCCCAGCTGAGCGCAACTATGCCATTGGCGACCAGGAGTTGCTAACCATCAAGCTCGCTCTAGAAGAGTGGAGGTATCTGTTGGAGGGAGCTTCTCATTCAATCACCATACTTACAGACCACAAGAACCTTTTATACCTGAAGGGCGCACAATGTCTCAACCCTTGTCAGGCCAGATGGGCACTTTTCTTTTCCAGGTTCGACTTTAAACTCCAGTTCTGTCCGGGCTCTCAGAATCGCAAGGCCGATGCCCTTTCCCGCTCATGGGAGCAAGAAAATGAGTCAGAGTCTTCAGACAAGCATCCTATTATAAATCCGTTGGCATTCTCCACGGTAGGGATGGACTCTACGCCCCCATCAGGGAAAAGTTTTGTGAAGCCGATGCTAAGGAAGAAGCTCATGCATTGGGCCCATGCTTCCCGTTTTGCCGGACATACAGGTATCCAAAAAACCCTGGAGTTTATCTCTAGGTCCTATTGGTGGCCAACTCTGAAAAAGGACGTCTTGGAGTTTATTGCATCTTGCCCAAAGTGTGCCCAACATAAAGTATCCCGCCAGTCGCCTGCGGGGCAACTGGTTCCACTATCCGTTCCCCGTCGACCATGGACCCACTTGTCGATGGATTTCATTACAGACTTACCCATGTGCAACAAGTTCAATACCATCTGGGTGGTAGTTGACCGGTTCACCAAGATGGCACACTTCATTCCTCTCACCGGTCTTCCGTCAGCTTCCAAGTTGGCTCAAGTATTCATACAAGAGATCTTCCGACTCCACGGTCTTCCTGAAGAAATTATCTCAGATCGAGGAGTTCAATTCACAGCCAAATTCTGGCGAAGTTTATGTCAAGTCCTCCAAGTCAAGCTAAAGTTTTCCACGGCTTACCATCCTCAGACCAATGGTCAAACCGAGAGGGTGAATCAGGACTTGGAGGCCTTCCTCCGCATCTATGTGTCCTCCTCTCAAGATGACTGGGTTCAATTACTTCCCTGGGCCGAGTTCTGTCATAACAACCAGTATCATTCTTCATCTGCTTCAACACCATTCTTCACTAACTTTGGATTCCACCCTAAAGTCCCTGAGTTCCAACCGCTTCCAGCAACTTCTGTTCCCGCAGTGGATATCACCTTGCATCAGTTTGCCAATATCTGGAAGAGCGTACGATCAGCTCTGCTCAAGGCATCGTTCAGGTACAAGAAGTTTGCGGATAAGAAGCGTCGAGCAGTTCCTGCTCTCAAGGTGGGTGATCGGGTATGGTTATCCACGAAGAATTTGAGGTTAAGAGTTCCCAGTATGAAGTTTGCACCTCGCTATATCGGTCCTTTCAAAATTGAACAAGTCATCAATCCTGTTGCTTACAGACTCCAGTTGCCTCCCTTCTTAAAAATACCCAGGACATTCCATGTTTCCCTGTTGAAACCGCTGATCTTGAATCGGTTTCATTCCTCACTTCCTCCAACTCCGAAAGTCCAAACTCAACGAGGCGTTGAGTATGAAGTGGCCAAGATCCTGGACTCACGTCACCGTTACGGTCAACTACAATATCTTATTGACTGAAAGGGTTATGGTCCTGAGGAACGTTCATGGACCAATGCTTCTGATGTCCATGCTCCTGCCTTGGTCCGGAGATTCCATTCCAAGTTTCCTCAAAAGCCAAAGAAGTGTCCTGGGGCCACTCCTAAAGGGGGGGGTGCTGTCACGATCCGGGTATCTGGACGCCATTTCTTACCCATCAGATGCCTCCTAAGGCTGGCTCAGCGCTCCAGGACCGGATCCCATCTGTTATCCTGATGTGTACATTCCTGTATCCTCTCCTGTCACTCTGGGACGCTGTCACAGTAAACGCCATATTACACCTGGCATGGCGTCTCCCGCGGCCTCCGCCGCCGTCCCTGAACTTCTGCATGCAGAGTGTCTGAGTGGCGATTACGTCAGCCGCGGCCTCCGCTGTGTCCGCGTGGTTGGATGTGCATCTGTCAGCCTGGCGCCTCCTGTCTCCGGTGGCCGGCGCCGCCATTACTGTTTTCATTACCACATGGATTACAAACCAAACTTCCCTCCAAGTGTCTGCATGGGCGCAGCCATCTTGGATTCTGTCAGCTGATCATTTCCACCAATCTGTTCTCAGTATTGATAATCTGCATAATTGCCTAGCCAATCCCTTCCTTGCTGCAGGTATAAATACACTGTGCCTGAGCAAGGAAGGCGTCAGTGCTTTGGTTGTCAAACCTAGTTCCTGTTTGTCTCTCTCCTGTGATTGTCTTCCAGGTTCCAGCTCCTGTCTCAAGACTTCCACCATAGAGACCCGCACCAGCATTCCACCTGCGGTGTAGCCTGACTCTCCAATCCATTGTGGATTCATCTGTTTCCAGCTACAACTTTACCTGCTTCCAGCTCAGCTTCCAGCAGAGTACAGCTTCCCTTAAAGGGCCGGTGTCCTTTCTACACTTTACCACTCTCCACCGGTATTATTATTTCTCCGCTCTCAAGTTCTACATTTCAGTTCATATTTCATCGCTCCCAAGTTCATTTATTATTTAACTGGTTCCAGCCAGTATCCACTCCGTGCTAACAACAGTCTGGTTCCAGCCAGTATCCACAGCAGCTGTTTTATCTTCAGCAACCCAGCTTTTCCTGGAACACCAGCTGGCACAATCCTGGGTTATCTCCATTGCTACAGTCGGGCCTGGTAAGGACTTTCCATCTAGAAGATCATAAGAACTATCTCACACTACCAGTGCCCTGTGGCTCCTGCCATCCTGTAGTACCCAGGAACTGTATTTATTCTTTGCTGACTTTTTACGTTTTCTTTTACTGCTGCTGTGTTGCGGAGTTGTCATAATAAACATCATTGACTTTTATCCAAGTTGTCGTGGTCACGCCTTCGGGCAGTTATTATTCATGTTACTTACATGTCCAGGGGTCTGAAACAACCTCCCAGGTTCCGGTACATCTCAGCCCCTACAACTGAGGCTGCCTCCCGTCAGCTCAGGCCCTCAGTTGTGACAATCTCCTAATAAAGGCGAGGTCCAGGGAGCAGTTACTGGTCGGAGTAGCACTATCTCGGGAAGTGCTACAACAGCATGGCTGGATTCTAAACATTCCAAAGTCACAGCTGGTTTCTTCCACACGCTTACTGTTCCTGGGGATGATTCTGGACACAGAACAGAAAAAAGTGTTTCTCCCGCAGGAGAAAGCCAAGGAGCTGTCATCTCTAGTCAGAGACCTCCTAAAACCAAAACGGGTATCGGTGCATCACTGCACACGAGTCCTGGGGAAAATGGTGGCTTCATACGAAGCAATTCCATTCGGCAAGTTCCATGCAAGGACCTTCCAGTGGGACCTCTTGGACAAGTGGTCGGGATCGCATCTTCAGATGCATCAACTGATAACCCTGTCTCCAAGGACCAGGGTGTCTCTACTGTGGTGGCTGCAGAGTGCTCATCTTCTAGAGGGCCGCAGATTCGGCATACAGGACTGGGTCCTGGTGACCACGGATGCCAGCCTTCGGGGCTGGGGCGCAGTCACACAGGGAAGAAATTTCCAGGGACTTTGGTCAAGTCAGGAGTCGTCCCTACACATAAACATTCTGGAACTGAGGGCCATTTACAATGCCCTAAGTCAGGCAAGGCCCCTGCTTCAAAACCAGCCGGTTCTGATCCAATCAGACAACATCACGGCAGTCGCCCATGTAAACCGACAGGGCGGCACAAGAAGCAGGGTGGCGATGGCAGAAGCCACAAGGATTCTCCGATGGGCGGAAAATCACGTACTAGCACTGTCAGCAGTGTTCATTCCGGGAGTGGACAACTGGGAAGCAGACTTCCTCAGCAGACACGACCTACACCCGGGAGAGTGGGGACTTCATCCAGAAGTCTTCCCACTGTTAGTAAACCGTTGGGAAAGGCCACAGGTGGACATGATGGCGTCCCGCCTCAACAAAAAGCTAAAGAGATATTGCGCCAGGTCACGGGACCCTCAGGCGATAGCTGTGGGCGCTCTAGTGACACCATGGGTGTACCAGTCGGTTTATGTGTTCCCTCCTCTGCCTCTCATACCAAAGGTACTGAGAATAATAAGAAGGCGAGGAGTAAGAACGATACTCGTGGTTCCGGATTGGCCAAGAAGAGCTTGGTACCCGGAACTTCAAGAAATGTTATCAGAGGACCCATGGCCTCTACCGCTCAGACAGGATCTGCTACAGCAGGGGCCCTGTCTGTTCCAAGACTTACCGCGGCTGCGTTTGACGGCATGGCGGTTGAATTCCGGATCCTAAAGGAAAAGGGCATTCCGGAGGAAGTCATTCCTACGCTGATAAAAGCCAGGAAAGAAGTAACCGCAAACCATTATCACCGCATTTGGCGAAAATATGTTGCGTGGTGTGAGGCCAGGAAGGCCCCTACAGAGGAATTTCAGCTGGGTCGTTTTCTGCACTTCCTACAGTCAGGAGTGACTATGGGCCTAAAATTGGGTTCCATTAAGGTCCAGATTTCGGCTCTGTCGATTTTCTTCCAGAAAGAACTGGCTTCACTGCCTGAAGTTCAGACTTTTGTAAAGGGAGTGCTTCATATTCAGCCCCCTTTTGTGCCTCCTGTGGCACCTTGGGATCTCAATGTGGTGTTGAGTTTCCTAAAATCACATTGGTTTGAACCACTTAAAACCGTGGATCTGAAATATCTCACGTGGAAAGTGGTCATGTTATTGGCCTTGGCTTCGGCAAGGCGTGTGTCAGAATTGGCGGCTTTGTCATGTAAAAGCCCTTATCTGATTTTCCATATGGATAGGGCAGAATTGAGGACTCGTCCCCAGTTTCTCCCTAAGGTGGTATCAGCTTTTCACTTGAACCAACCTATTGTGGTGCCTGCGGCTACTAGGGACTTGGAGGATTCCAAGTTACTGGACGTAGTCAGGGCCTTGAAAATTTATGTTTCCAGGACGGCTGGAGTCAGGAAAACTGACTTGCTTTTTATCCTGTATGCACCCAACAAAATAGGTGCTCCTGCTTCTAAGCAGACTATTGCTCGCTGGATTTGTAGCACAATTCAGCTGGCGCATTCTGCGGCTGGATTGCCGCATCCTAAATCAGTGAAAGCCCATTCCACGAGGAAGGTGGGCTCATCTTGGGCGGCTGCCCGAGGGGTCTCGGCTTTACAACTTTGCCGAGCTGCAACTTGGTCAGGGGCAAACACGTTTGCTAAATTCTACAAATTTGATACCCTGGCTGAGGAGGACCTTGAGTTCTCTCATTCGGTGCTGCAGAGTCATCCGCACTCTCCCGCTCGTTTGGGAGCTTTGGTATAATCCCCATGGTCCTTACGGAGTCCCCAGCATCCACTAGGACGTCAGAGAAAATAAGAATTTACTCACCGGTAATTCTATTTCTCGTAGTCCGTAGTGGATGCTGGGCGCCCATCCCAAGTGCGGATTGTCTGCAATACTTGTATATAGTTATTGCCTAACTAAAGGGTTATTGTTGAGCCATCTGTTGAGAGGCTCAGTTATATTTCATACTGTTAACTGGGTTTAATATCACGAGTTATACGGTGTGATTGGTGTGGCTGGTATGAGTCTTACCCGGGATTCAAAATCCTTCCTTATTGTGTCAGCTCTTCCGGGCACAGTATCCTAACTGAGGTCTGGAGGAGGGGCATAGAGGGAGGAGCCAGTGCACACCAGGTAGTACCAAATCTTTCTTATAGTGTGCCCAGTCTCCTGCGGAGCCCCTCTATTCCCTATGGTCCTTACGGAGTCCCCAGCATCCACTACGGACTACGAGAAATAGAATTACCGGTGAGTAAATTCTTATTTAAACATTGTGGTCTTCTGTTAATTAGCGTATTTTGGAATAATTGCATACCATAATGAGATGTCATAGGGATGGGACCTAAGCCTAAGCACAGAATGCATTTATGTTTTATATACATCTTATATACACACAGCCTGAAGGTACTTTTAGCCAATATTTTAAAAACTTTGTGTATTAAACAAAGTTTGTGTACATTGAGCCATCAGAAAACGAAGGTTTCACTATCTCACTCTCACTCAAAAAATTCTGCATTTCGGAATATTCCATATTTTCGGAATATTTGGATATGGGATACTCAACTAGTACAATATAATTGTATTTGTACAGTCTTTATTTAAAACATGATATATACATATAGTCAAAACTTGTAAGTTGAATTGCACTTAATTGAGTATCGTTTTCTAGAACTAACCCTCAATTTGGTATCTTATATAGCTTTTTAGATTAATGTGTGGATGAAGGTTGCATGCCATCTAAAATATGTATTTATGAATGGTGACTGAGATTACTGAAGTAAAAATGGTGTGAAATACAATAACAAGACCTTTAATATTCACAGTGGCATTACTAGGATATTGGCAACCATGGTACAAAACTTTGTAAACATAATGACTTTTTGTATGGGATGACTCTCAGTGAATACTAAGCAAGCAGGAGCATGATTAAATAATACGTGCCATTATACACATTGCCCCGTCCACTTGAAGACTTGGATGGCATCTTCAAGTTATGTCCGCTTCTCATTGCAACCTGGATAGGTAAGTATGAACAGGACCGTACAAAGGGTGGCAGGTGCTGGAAAGAGGGATGCTGCCAGAGACCCCTATGCTATACAGAGAGCATCTCAGTGGCTGCCAAATAATGCAGAGAATACTATGGTGACTGCCATATATTGCAGAGAACATCACAGTGACTGCCATATAATACGGAGAACTTTACAGTGACTGCCATAAACTGCAGAGAACATCAGTGACTGCCATATAATGCAAAGAATATTGCGCTACAGTGAAAAGTATAGATATCACAGAATAAATGCAGCAGATGCTGGCACCTTAATTAAATGGCACTAAAAATTACAGTGACCACCATATAATGTAGAGAACATCCCAGTGATTACCATATAATGCAGGCAACATCACAGTGACCACCAGATAATGCAGAAAGCATGCAATGACTGCAAGATAATGCAGAGAACATTGCAGTGACTGGTAATGTAATGAAGAGAACTTCACTGTGACTACCAAATAATGAAAAACAAAAATTACATCAACCAAAGAGGTTTGCATTGACCACCATATAATACAGAGAACATCACAGTGACTGCTACATAATACAGAAAACAGCTCAGTAACCACCATATAATCTAGAGCGCATCACAGTGACTGCCATATTATGCAAAGAACATCACAGTGACCGCCAGATAATGAGAGAGCACTGCAGTGACCACCATATAATGCAGAGAACATCACAGTGACCACCTAGATAATGCAGAGAGCATTGCAGTGACCATCATACAGTACAGAGACCATGATTGACTGCCATATATTACAGAGACCATCAATGACCCACATATAGCACATATAGTGTATATACCCCCACAATAATAATTCACCGCTCATCAGTGGCAAACGCAGGATTTTTAAGGGGGGGTTTCCAGATATGTGAGTGTGTGTGTGTGTGTGTGTGTGTATATATATATATATATATATATATATATACACACACACATACATATCATACATACATACATACATACATACATACATACATACACACACACACACACACACACACACACACACACACACACAGGCAAAGGAGACATGGGAAAGGAAGGTGGCGTGTGGAGAGAGAGACATGGAGTGAGGGGGAACATGGGGAGAGAGATGGGGGCATGGAGGGCGAGAGATAGGGGCATGGAGAGAGGCATAGGGAAAGAGAGATAAGGGCATAGGGAGAGATACTTCCAACAATGTAACTTAGTGCAGCCTAATAACCACTGCAGTCTGATGCTATATCCTCCCTTCCCCAGCCCTCTCTGTACTCACTTGGAAAGAAGAAGGAAGGGGTGGGGGGGAAGGTGCAAACACAGGATTTTTTTTTTTTATTTTTTTTTTTTTTGGGGGGGGGGGGGGGGTGTTATATATATATCTATACAATATGCATACAGAACCAAGGGAGACATGGAGTGGGACAGAGAGACAGAGAGAGAGGCATGGGGGGAGAGGGGGGCATGGGAAAAGACAGTGGCACAAGGAGAGAAGGGGCATGGCAGGGAGAGGAGGGCATGGGGAGAGAGATGGGGCATGGAGACAGAGATGGGGGTCATGGGAAGAGAGGGGGGTTATGGGGAGAGAGAGGGGGTGGGAGAGACAAGAAAGAGAGAAACCACCATCAGCAGCAGAAATTGGTGATATGCCCAGGAGAGGAGTTAACCGGAAAATGGGAGACAGCCACATCGTCTCTCCTACAGATGCCCTGATATGTGCAGTGGCTCAGGTGAACTTTCTGTAGCCCAGCAATACTTAGGGAGCCGTAGCGGAATAGATAGGCTGAGCCGCGGGAGGAGAGGGGATAACACTGACACGGGAGGCGGGAGGAGAAGCTAGGCTGAACCACAGAAGGACATGGGGACAACGCTGACATGGGAGGCGGGAGAAGGAGGGGATAGGCTGACCCACGGCTAATGCAGGAAGTGAGGGAGAAGAGGAGCCGGCGATACAGCGCTGCTGCGCTACAAACACAGAGCTCCTCATCTACTAAAAGAATAATAATAATTAAAAAAAATATATATATAATTGAATTATCCCTGTTCACTTGGTATATAGGACCTGTTCCCAGAGAGGTGTGTGTGGATGGCAGTGGCAACGGGGTGATCTGTGCTTGGATGCAGGAGTCTTTGACGGTCACTAGATGACCGAGGTCGACAACGGATAAGTTTTGACTTTCTATTATATATTTCTAAAGTGCTGCATTGATGTTGACAATCTCTTGGATTGGAGAGAAGCATTTGCTTTTTTGCCTTAAAATGTATGGATATATAAGCATTTTTTCTTCACCATTGTCATTTGAAATGTTTTTTTTTTTTAAAGTGTCTTTTTTGGAAATAATAAACTTTCATATATTAATTAAGAAATTTGAGTGCCCTTTGACTACAAAGTTTATATATATATATATATATATATATATAACGTTCAGCTGCACCGATTGATCAGCGGGCAGGGGGGGTTTCCAGGTACTCAGAAACCCCCCTGCGTGCGCATATGCTCATACACACACACTGAATATTAATACATCCAACACACACACACATTAATACACTACCCCAATCACAGACAGTATTAAAACATGCATCACCACCCCCTGAAAAACAAATACACTCTTCCCCTTTGCATAAATATACCAGTCCCTAGATAACATTAAAACACTTTCACACCTCCACTGACTCTTGTGTTTACTGTCAGTGGATCTGTCTGGCCTCTGCGAGGCTCCAGAGTACTGGTAGAGAAAAGGAATACAGAAACCGGCTAGACCAACCTGGTTTTGCCTTTTAAATTATTGCCACTTTCTCTGACGTCCTAGTGGATGCTGGGAACTCCGTAAGGACCATGGGGAATAGCGGGCTCCGCAGGAGACTGGGCACTCTAAGAAAGATTAGGTACTATCTGGTGTGCACAGGCTCCTCCCTCTATGCCCCTCCTCCAGACCTCAGTTAGAATCTGTGCCCGGCCAGAGCTGGGTGCTCCTAGAGGGCTCTCCTGAGCCTGCTAGTAAAAGAAAGTATTTGTTAGGTTTTTTATTTTCAGTGAGCTTCTGCTGGCAACAGACTCACTGCTACGTGGGACTGAGGGGAGAGAAGCAAACCTACCTGCCTGCAGCTAAGTTGCGCTTCTTAGGCTACTGGACACCATTAGCTCCAGAGGGTTCGAACACAGGCACCTGTCCTCGATCGTCCGTTCCCGGAGCCGCGCCGCCGTCCCCCTCGCAGAGCCAGAAGAACAGAAGCTTGAAGACGGCGAAATCGGCGGCAGAAGACTCCTGTCTTCATTTAAGGTAGCGCACAGCACCGCAGCTGTGCGCCATTGCTCCCAGCACACTTACACACTCCGGTCACTGTAGGGTGCAGGGCGCAGGGGGGGGGGGGGGGGGGCAGCAATTGAAGTACCTTTTGGCATAAAAATACATATATACAGTCAGGCACTGTATATATGTAAAAAACCCCGCCATTTTTTTACACAGAAAGCGGGACAGAAGCCCGCCGCTGAGGGGGCGGGGCCTTCTTCCTCCGCACACCAGCGCCATTTTCTCTTCACAGCTCCGCTGGAAGGAAGCTCCCCAGGCTCTCCCCTGCAGTATCCTGGTACACAAAGGGTGAAAAGAGGGGGGGGCACATAAATTTAGGCGCAAAATTTGTATATACAGCAGCTACTGGGTAAGCACTGAGTTGTAGTGTAATCCCTGGGTTATATAGCGCTGGGGTGTGTGCTGGCATACTCTATCTCTGTCTCTCCAAAGGGCCTTGTGGGGGAACTGTCTTCAAATAGAGCATCCCCTGTGTGGGCGGTGTGTCGGTACGCGTGTGTCGACATGTCTGAGGTAAAAGGCTCCCCTAAGGAGGTGATAGAGCGTATATGTGTGTGAGAGGGTGTCTCCGTCGACAACGCCGACACCTGTTTGGATATGTGTAAGTGCTAAGGTGAATTTATTGCACAAAAGGTTAGGGAACAGACAGGAAATCTACCCATGTCTGTCCCTATGTCACAGAGACCTTCAGAGTCTCTCAATGCTCACTATCCAAAATAATAAACACTGGTATTGACACGGAGTTTAACTCCAGTGTCGACTACGATAATGCAAAGTTACAGCCAAGATGGCTGAAAGGTATTCAATATATGATTATTGTAATAAAAGATGATTTGCATATCACTGATGACTCATTTGTCCCTGACACAAGGGTACACATGTTGAGGGGAAGAAAGCTGAGGTAAATTCCCCTCCTCTCATGAGGAAAAAGAGCGGGAATCTCCAGACAAGAGACTGCAGCTTCCCACAAAAAAATTCTCAGGCTGTATCCTTTCCCCACTAGGGCCAGGATGTGTTGAGAATCTTCCCCTAGGGTGTCCTGTTTGCACAGACGGTAACACTAACTATTCTCAGGGATCCTGCAGATAGCATGCACGTTCTAGTATACTACCCAGACCGGCGATTGTGTCGGCATGGGTTTATAGCGCTGTGGCAGCGTGGACAGGTACCTTATCAGCAGAGATTGAGACCCTAGTATGCATATAGATATTTATATATATATATGTGTATGTATAGAGATATATATATATATATATATATATATTAAAGATGCTGTCTTAAGTGATAGATATATAATTATATAGCATGCCCAAAGAGACATGAGTATACTGGGTCCTAGAGTCAAAGCTATGTCGATTTCTGCTTGACGTGTCCTGTAGTAATATGCAATGGACAGATGATGCCGACTTAAGAGGCACATGGAAGGCTGAGGATTGTGTGGAGAAGGGTTCTCGGGCCTGGTCTCCACAGCTATAGCTGGTAATTCTGATATTTTGCCTTATATTCCTGCACAGCCTAGGAAAGCACGACATTATCAAATGCAGCCTTTCGAATAGAGAAACAAGAAAGTCTGAGGTGCGTACTTTCTTGTCAAAGGCGGGGGCAGAGGAAAGAAGCTGCACAACACAGCTAGTTCCCAGGAACAGAAGTTCTCCCCGGCCTCTACAAAAATCCACCGCATGTTGCTGGGGCTCCACAGGCGGAGCTAGGCCCGGTGGGGACACGCCTTCGTAAGTTCAGCCACAAGTGGGTTCACTCCCTGTTAGATCCCTGGGCAATAGATATTGTGTCTCAGGGATACAAGCTGGACTGTGAGAAGATGCCCCCTCACAGACGGCCCTGCCGGCTTCCCCCCAAGAGAGGGAACCAGTGTTAACTGCAATTCACAAATTGCATCTTCAACAGGTGGTGGTCAAGGTTCCCCTCCTTCAACATGAGGGGGTTATTATTCGCCATGTTGTAGTCCCGAAACCAGACGGTTCGGTCAGACCCATATTGAATTAAAATCCCTGAACATATACCTGAAAAGGTTCAAGTTCAAGATGGAATCGCTAAGAGCGGTCATTGCAAGCCTGAAAGGGGGAGACTTTATCGTGTATCGGGACATAAGGGATGCATACCTTCATGTCCCCATTTATCCACCTCATCAGGCGTACCTCAGAATTGAGATACGGGATTGTCATTACCAATTTCAGATCACCACGGTAATGGCGGAAATGATGGTGCTCCTGCGGATGCAGGGTGTCACTATTATCACAGATGATCTCCTCATAAAAACGAGATCACGAGAGCAGCTGCTGAACAGTGTATCACTTTCTCTGGAAGTGAAACGGCAACACGGCTGGATTCTATGTATTCCAAAGTCGCAGTTGGTTCTTACAGCTCATCTGCCTCTCCTAGGCAGGATCCTAGACACAGATCAGAAAAGGGTTTATCTCCCGATAGAGAGAGCTCAGGAGCTCGTGACACTGGTCAGGATTCTATTAAAACCAAAACAGGTGTCAGTGCATCACTGCACTCTAGTCCTGGGAAGGATGGTGGCATCATATGAGGCCATTCCCTGCGGCAGGTTCCATGCGAGGACCTTCCAATGGGACTTACTGGACAAGTGGTCCGGATCACATCTTCAGATGCATCGGTTAATCACCCTATCCCCCAGGGCCAGGGTGTCTCTCCTGTGGTGGCTGCAGTGTGCTCACCTTCACGAGGGCCGCAGATTTGGCATTCAGGACTGGGTCCTGGTGACCACGGATGCAAGCTTCCGAGGGTGGGGGGCAGTCACACAGGAAAGAAATTTCCAAGGTCTGTGGTCAAGTCAGGAGACTTGCCTTCACATCAATATCCTGGAACTAAGGGCCATATACAACGCCCTAAGTCAAGCAGAGATCCTGCTTCGCGACCAACCGGTTCTGATCCAGTCAGACCGCAGTGGCTCATGTAAACCGCCAAGGTGGCACAAGGAGCAGGGTGGCGATGGTGGAAGCCACCAGAATTCTTCGCTGGGCGGAGAATCAAGTAAGCGCACTGTCAGCAGTGTTAATTCCGGGAGTGGACAACTGGGAAGCAGACCTCCTCAGCAGGCACGACCTCCACCCGGGAGAGTGGGGACTTCATCAGGAAGTCTTCACGCAGATTGCAAATTGATGGGAACTGCCACAGGTGGACATGATGGCGTTCCACCTCAACAAAAAGCTAAAAAGGTTTTACGCCAGGTCAAGGGAACCTCAGGCGATAGCTGTGGACGCACTGGTAACACCGTGGGTGTTCCAGTCGGTCTATGTATGTCCTCCTCTTCCTCTCCTACCCAAGGTGCTGAGAATTGTAAGAAAAAGAGGAGTGAGTACAATATTCATAGCTCCGGATTGGCCAAGAAGGACTCGGTACCCGGAACTGCAAGAAATGCTCTCAGAGGACCCATGGCCTCTGCCTCTCAGACAGGACCTGTTGCAACAGGGGCCCTGTCTGTTCCAAGACTTACCGCGGCTGCATTTGACGGCATGGCGGTTGAACGCCGGATCCTAGCGGAAAAGGGCATTCCGGATGAAGTTATTCCTACACTGATAAAGGCTAGGAAAGACGTGATAGCAAAACATTTTCACTGTATATGGCGAAAATAGGTTGCTTGGTGTGAGGCCAGGAAGGCCTCTACAGAGGAATTCCAGCTGGGTCGATTCCTGCACTTCCTACAGTCAGGAGTGACTATGGGCCTAAAATTAGGATCCATAAAGGTCAAGATTTCGGCCCTATCCATTTTCTTTCAAAAGGAACTGGCTTTACTGCCTGAAGTTCAGACGTTTGTTAACGGAGTGATGCATATTCAGCCTCCTTTTGTGCCACCAGTGGCACCTTGGGATCTTAACGTTGTGTTGGATTTCCTGAAATCTCACTGGTTTGAGCCACTTAAGACCGTGGAACTAAAGTATCTCACGTGGATGGTGGTCATGTTGTTGGCCTTAGCATCGGCTAGGCGTGTGTCAGAATTGGCGGCTTTGTCATGAAAAAGCCCATATCTGATCTTCCATATGGACAGGGCAGAATTGAGGACTCGTCCCCAATTTCTCCCAAAGGTTGTATCATTGTTTCATTTGAACCAACCTATTGTGGTGCCTGCGGCTACTCTGGACTTGGAGGACTCCAAGGTACTTGATGTAGTCAGGGCTTTGAAAATCTATGTAGCCTGGATGGCTGGAGTCAGAAAAACTGACTCGCTGTTTATCCTGCATGCACCCAACAAGCTGGGTGCTCCTGCTTCAAAGCAATCTATTGCTCGCTGGATCTGTAGCACGATTCAGCTGGCGCATTATGCGGCTGGACTGCCGCATCCAAAATCAGTAAAAGCCCATTCCACAAGGAAGGTGGGCTCTTCTTGGGCGGCTGCCCGAAGGGTCTCGGCTTTACAGTTTTGCCGAACGGCTACTTGGTCGGGTTCAAACACTTTTGCAAAGTTCTACAAGTTTGATACCCTGGCTGAGGAGGACCTTGTGTTTGCTCATTCGGTGCTGCATAGTGATCCGCACTCTCCCGCCCATTTGGGAGCTTTGGTATGATCCCCATGGTCCTTACGGAGTTCCCAGCATCCACTAGGACGTCAGAGAAAATAAGAATTTACTCACCGGTAATTCTATTTCTCGTAGTCCGTAGTGGATGCTGGGCGCCTGTCCCAAGTGCGGACTTTCTGCAATACGCGTATATAGTTATTGCTAAAATTAGGGTTATTGTTATGAGCCATCCGTTGAGTGAGGCTTAGTTGTTGTTCAAACTGTTGACTGGGTATGTTATCACAAGTTGTATGGTGTGATTGGTGTGGCTGGTATGAGTCTTACCCTGGATTCCAAAAATCCTTTCCTTGTAATGTCAGCTCTTCCGGGCACAGTTTCCCTAACTGAGGTCTGGAGGAGGGGCATAGAGGGAGGAGCCAGTGCACACCAGATAGTACCTAATCTTTCTTTAGAGTGCCCAGTCTCCTGCGGAGCCCTCTATTCCCCATGGTCCTTACGCAGTTCCCAGCATCCACTACGGACTACGAGAAATAGAATTACCGGTGAATAAATTCTTATGTTAAAAATACAGCCAGACTCTCTGTCATTTCAACAGAGCGGACATTGGGGGTCATTCCGAGTTGACCGTCACTGTGCTAAATTTAGCACAGCTACGATCATGTTCCCAGACATGCGGGGGGACGCCCAGCACACGGCTAGCCCGCCCTGCATGTCTGTCCGGCTCCCCCCCGCACAAGTACAAAAGCAGCGCACAGCAGAGATGCTTTTGTACTTGTTGAGTAACTCCTGGCCAGCGCAGCTCCTGCAGCTGACCAGGAATTGCTTGTCACTGCCCCTGGCCGCAGCAGCTGCGTGTGATGTCACGCAGCCACTGCGGGCCGCCCCCCCCTGCACAGTCCGGCCACGCCTGCATTGGCTGCGCCGTGCCCCCAAAACGGCAACCAAACGCCGTCGTGCCGCCCCCTCCCGCCCAGTGACCGCCTTTGCCTGTCAATCAGGCAGAGGCGATCGGTAGGGAACGACGCAGGCGCATGCACAGTTCCGACCAGATCACTGAGCTGCGATAAACTGCAGCGAGCGATCGGGTAAGAATGACCCCCATACTGCATTATGATGCTTGGAAAATGTACAGTAACTACACTAGACCATGCATATTACCTTATAGTGTAGTTGCTATGAATCCATGGACTGCAATTACAGTCAAACTTCATATTCACTTACAGGGCCGGTTCTTGCCCTTGTGGCGCCCCGGGCAAAAATAGGGGCGTGGCTTCATATGGGGGCGTGGTCAGTTACGCCCCCATTTGTGCCCCTGTAGTGCAGATGGAAGAAAAATAAAAATAAAATAAAAGTATACTTACAATCCCCGCTCCTGATTCCAGACCTCCTCCTCCGCCGGCGCCGCTCTTCTCCAGTCCTCGGATCTATGGGAGAGACGTCATTATGTCTCTCCCATAGCACAGCATAGACACTAGAGGTCAATTATGACCCCTAGTGTCTGTGCCACTATGCTGTGCGTTGCGCGATGACGTCATCGCGCACCGCACAGCACAGGTCCTCTCCATGAAGGGAAACTAGACGCATAGCGTTTGGTTCCCTTCAAAGCGGGGGACCAGCGGCGGGCACAGCGGGGTGCACAGTGGCGAATCTTGCCATGGTGCGGCGCCCTCTGGATGGCGCCGGCGCCCTCTGGATGGCGCCGGCGCCCTCCGGAAGGCGGCGTCCCAGGCAAAAGTACTGCTTGCCCGTGGCAAGATCCGCCACTGTTCACTTATATACTTCACAAGCGGCACAGATTGTGTAATGGTTAGTATCACTGCCTCCCAGCTACAAGGACTTGGTTTCAAAATACTGGTAGGTTTATTGTCAAAAATTAACCCTAGTGTGTGAGGGTGTATAATATTGATTGTAAGCTCCACTGGGGTTGAGATTGGCTGGGAATGCCCAAATAAAATAAACTATTTTTATAGTTTATATCTGTTACTATTATATACCTAGCAACTAAACCATTTATTATATTACTCTGCCAGTCACTATGCACTATGGGGGATATCCAATTAGAGGTGAAACAATATTGAGTGTGAAAAACTGCCATTTTACTAACTTTTTTCTGATGCTTCACAGATTTTTTTTTACAGGCTATCCAATTTGGCCGCCAGGAAAAAAAATACATTATCTCCCGAAAACAGTGAAACCCTGTGGGTTTTCAGTAGAAACAGCCATGTTTTTGCATGAAAACGGTCTGTTTCCAGGGATTTGGTTTCGGCTGCCTGAGGCAGTTGAAACAAAATCCCTGTTAAGATGCATCTCTGCCAGTTTATTGGGACTAATGCTATAGTCTCCTGGGGGACAATTAGCTCCAATAAATTACAGAGGCTAATTGGATATCCCCCCTAATTACCAATTACTCACGTTCGATGACTGCTGGTAATTGTATCTCTGGGGGCTATCTTATTAGCCCCCAATGCAGCGAGCTCCTCTCCCTGATGCCGGCACTTATCGCGGATTAAGCTTCGGGTGCCAGATCAGCGATAATACATGGGATTGGAGACTTATCCCCTGCTCCCATGTGTTACTGCGCGATCACGGGTCCGTTTTTGCCCGATGAAAAGGACCTGTAATAGGATACCGCGATAATGACCATCGGTCATTAATCACAATATTCTGCCGTTTTCACCCGCCAAAACGGCATCACAGGCAATTGGATACCCCCAATGTCACTGTTATTTCATAGCCTTGCATAGACATTGGCCTTGCCTAAACATACATGCCACCAGTGGCATAACTATGGCCCTGCCACTGGTGGCATGTAGCCATGTAACTAGGGCCCCAGCCACTGCGATTGCTTGGAGGCGCAGGGATGTGGGGGCACCGCCGCTGATTGCTGCTGCTGCCAGAGACTCAGGAGGGACACACAGGAGAGGCGTGCACTGTGCTCTCCGTGTTCTTCCCAAAATGCACAGCAGCGGGGGAGCCCAGGGGGGGAGGTGTACCTGGCACTGGGGGGGCATATTTGGCACTGGAGAGTATATGTGTACCTTGCACTGGAGGGGCATGTTTGGCACTAGGGGGTATATGTGTACCTAGCACTGGGGGGGGGCATATTTCGCACTGGGGGGTATATGTGTACCTGGCACTGGGGGAGGGGGGCATGTTTGGCACTGGGGTGTATGTGTACCTGGCACTGGAGGGGCAAATTTGGCACTGGTGGTATGTGTGTAGCTGGCACTGGGGGGGGGGGCATATGGGGCACTGGGGGCATATGTGTATCTGGCACTGTGGGGGAAAATCTGGCACTAGGGTCATATGTGGCACTGGGAGCACAGGCCTAGCAACAAGCATTACCCCCCTGGTTACAAGCACAACACCCAGCTCATGAAATCCCTGGCAACAAGCATTACCCCCTGGCAGCAAGCATTACCCCCTGGTTACAAGCACAACACCCAGCTCATGAAATCCCTGGCACACACCCCCTAGCTATGAGCATGCCACCCAGTGCATGAAACCCCTGGCAACAAGCTTGAAATATTACCCCCTGGCAACAAGCTTGACGAATATTACCCCCTGGCAACAAGCTTGAAACCCAGCACATGATACCTCTGGCAACAAGCATAACACCTACCGCATGAAATCCCTGGCAACGAGCATGACACCCTGAGCATGAAAACCCCTGGAACCGTGCATGGAACCAAGAGCATAAAACCCTCGTCAACGAGCAGGTAATTTAAAAGTAAATAGAAGCCTTACTGTAGGGCTTAATGTGTAATGGGCATTGCGGTGTATGGCATAATGTATCACGGACATTGCGGTGTGTGTCATAATGTGTCACAGACATTACGGTGTGTGGCATACTATATCACGGGCATTGTGGTATGTGGTATAATGTCTCAGGGTCATTGCAGTGTGTGGCATAATGTATCAAGGACATTGCGGTGTGTGTCATAATGTGTCACAGGCATTGTATGTGCTATAATATATCAGGAGCATTGCAGTGTGTAACATAATGTATAACGGGCATTGCGATGCATCTCATAATGTGTCACAGGCATTACGGTGTGTGGCATAATGTGTTGGGGGCATTATGGTGTGTGGCATATTGTGTCATGGGCATTAGTGTGTGTATAATGTATAATGGGCATTACTATAAGGAGGAAAAATGACAAATAATGTAAGGGGCATGAATCAGGATTCTTTTTTCCCCCCTGTGGTGGCTAACGTCTGGGCGTGCAGGTTAAAAAACTGGGGTATAAAGTAGTCTTTTTCTGCAATGCCACGTCCCTTTATGCAAAGCCGCGCCCATTTCGGTAAGGCCGTGCCCCTTTTTTTTGCGGCGCACGCAGATTCATTGCTTTACTAGTGCCAAGGGGAAGGGGAGGTGCCAGAGAATGTTTTGGCTTGGGGGAGAAAAATTTCTAGTTAAGCCACTGCATGCCACTATCATTTTGGGGTATATTCAATAAACAACTATAACCCTGATTTGTATGCTAACGTAGCTGGACGCGTTTTTTTTTGCTATCCAAATAGCCATGCAAATCTACCCCCAGTAACTTTCAATAGGACTTACTGCAGCATTTTTCTCGCAGCCCCAGAGCAGGTGCAATGTCGGGACTTGTTACAGCCCCCTATCAAATACTGAATTAGGTAATTAGAAGTTTAATTGGATTTATTAGCTGATAAATACATGTAATGTTGGGGGTGATATTCTGCAGAATAATTAATAAAAGTATGTGGGACAGGTATATGGGGGTATTGTATTGATGGGACAGGTGTTTTTCACATTGCACACATTTTTTTTTACTAATTTTTGAAAGTGACTTAATATAACTCAAAAATCACTTGCCAGGCATTTTTATGCACCCTTACATTTAACTAGAGTATTTATTAGGATAGTTCATATAGACAAGTTACTTGGAATTTGGATGTGATTGAGGAGTTAATTTCAACCAGAAAAATCTTGTGGTTAATTTGATAAGACCATATATGAATGCTTACTGCATTACATATTCAGAAAGTGCTGATCCACCTTTTAATGTATTCCTTATCTCTGTTATTTTGCCATGTATTACAAAATGCAGATGAACATTAAATCCGTTAAGCAAAATAAAGAAATGCGATCGCTTTGATACCTGGCAGTGAACTTTTAATCATGTCACTAGCAATAGGCTGCTCCCTCATTACATAGTACTGACCCTTTAAGCTTTTAGGGGAGGAGAAAGATGGAGAGGAAACAGGGAAGAAAGAAAAGGAAAATATATAGAGGGGAGACTGCATCTTCCAACTGTGCTCACATCAGCATCTCTAAGACACATCCCTGCGGCAGAGCCATTCACCGATGGAGAGAGAGAAGGAGAAAGATCAGAAAGAAGAATAAACAGAATTATGAGATGAGGAAGAGAAGAATTGATAAGGCAGCTGGGACAAAGAAAAGGATAGACACAGAAAGGAGAGACAGGATGTGAGAGAAAAGGACATAGGGAAATATAACACAAGGGACTGATACAAATTGCTGGCTGGTGTGTGCAGTGTTTAAATAGAAGAGAGGGATAGTGAGAAGCAGAGAGAAGGAGGGAGGGAGCTGAATGCAGTGGTGATGTGAGGAGGGGTGTCAGCAGAGAGACGTATGTGAGTAGAATAAGGCACTAAGATAAGAGGGTACCAGATACACAAGCAGGGGAGTGCGAATGGACCATTGCTGACTGGTTGTTCTCTGCATAGCAAGGCCAGAAAAAGGAAAGTCAGTAAAAAAACAGGAAGAGGGAAACAGGAGGTGTATAAAAGAGCACAGGTGGGTTAAAAAGAAAGAGAGGGCAATAATGTGATAAGGGATGCAAATTAATGGCTTAGTATCAAGGAAACCAGAAACAGCAATAAAGAGGATGGAATGAAATAAAATACATACAGAAGAAGAAAAGAGAAAACACAGACAAAGAGATAATGGGTGAGAGAGAGAGAGAGCGATAATATCGGGAGGTTAAAAAAAGAGGGAAGAAAAGTACGTGCCATAGAAATAAGAGGTAGAAGGGAAAAGAATTGAAGCATAGGAAATAGACAGAGGGAGCTAGAGAGGGAGAGAGCGATGGTTAAGCCTGCAGACAGACAGAGGTGATGTAAATACCTGGAGGGGGGAGCAAGGGAGCGAAGAAAGAGGAAGGAAAGAGAGAGCACAAGCTCCTGCTGCAGAATGATGGGGAACTCACCGCACAAACAGAGAAGCAAGAAGCATCACAGAATGCAGCCGGCAACAGGTACAAGTCTCCATCTTTTCTCCATCCCCACCCTATACCCACATATGGATGTCAAACTGATTATGTTGCCAAGATGTTACTGACAGGAAAGGGATTAATGCACGTGTGGGAAGAGATTTTAAATACTGTTATGTGTATGAAATCTAGTACTTGAAATTGCTACCACCAATGTACAGCACACATAATATTTTATATATAGCATTTATTATCAGTGTTCAGACTCCAACCTACGTTTCAGGAACCTACATACAAAGTGATTTGGTGCCTTATGCTCCGCCTCTGGAATGTCAGATCATCCTTAAACACACCTCTTTGCTTTCATTACCGCCACACTTTGAATTGGAATCTTCTGCTTCATAAAGCATGCGGGTATATTTATTACATCAGTCACATGGCATTGAGTCAATTTGCTAGTACTAATCCAATATAGTCACAAAAAGAACATACACATAATAACCAGCACAGTGTAAGCAGACAAATGGAAGAAAACCTATTATAAAAAAAAACTTGCATTACACGTGTATCAATCGCAAACATACATTGTGGGTAAATTACCATAAAAGAAATTAAAAACAAATAAAATGAAATTGATTAAAAACTGACGATACACATTATAATCCAAATACATATTAAACTTTGATCTTTCAGCAAAGCCATTTTGTCACTTGAAGTTAATGATTATAACCTACTGTAGAAGTCAAAAGAATGCAGAATTTCTTAATAATCCACTAAATTGTTTTACTGATTATTAAACAATGCAGGTAAATTAAATACTGCTATTCTCCATAAACAAGTAAACAAAAAGTATTCTTCAAATTAATATTGAAAAGATTCTGACTGCCTCTTTTAAAAATAACTTTTTTAACTCAGTCCCGCTTACCATCCAAATTGTCCCGCCTGATATATAGATCTGTATGTAAAGGGGAGTACACACGGATAGATCCGTACTTAATTTCTAAGCAATCTGACTAGATTGCTCAGAAATGAAGCACGGATCTCTCCATCTGTATGCCCCATAGCGATGCGCAGCACAATGCGTTGCTATCACCAGTACTAGACTCGCCTGCATACAGGCACAATCTAGTAGATCGCTCACTCCACCGCTGTGTGTGTGATGTGTGCTAAGCGGCCTGTGCTAGCTCGCTCAGCACACATCTCTCCGTGTGTACCCCCTTGAATCCTTAAATTGTCTCAACATGTGTCAGTTTACTCACTGTATGCAATATGGGCCTGATTCATGTTTGTAAGTAAAGCAAAACAACAAGCAACTGGGCAAAACGATGTACTGCAGGTGGGCCAGATATAACATGTGCAGAGAGAGTTTGATTTGGATGGGGTGTGTTCAAACGGAAATCTAAATTGCAGTGTAAAAGTAAAATTGTCTAGCATTTGTTGTCTACAGCAAAAGCAGCTAGTATTTACCGTACCCTGCACAGAAAAAAGTATAAATGTATTTGCTCCCCTTGCATGGCAACATGGTTTGTTCCAGACACAAAGTTACTTGCTTTGTTTTGTTTTGTTTTGCTTTGCTTACAGACATGAATCAGGCCCAGTGTTAACAACTGCTTTGGGTATATATGTGGATTGTGTTGTTTTGTTGTCTATTTGTCTATGGATTGTTAGCTGTGTCTTAAGAACATATACATGCAGTAAAAAGCATGTTAGTTTTATTTACTAATTTAAAAGTTTCTCTGGTGATTTTAAAGTTTATGATATTTATGATATTGTGGTCAGTTTACTCACTCAACAGTGAGAGAAACACCTGGGGTGACATGTAATAGGATAAGATTTTTAGTAAGATTCCGAAATCGCCCCCTATCCCATGTTTTGAAATCGTAAATTTTTTGTTGAAATCACAAATGTAATAGGATGCGAATTCGGGAGTGAAACATGCGATTTGTCGCGATATTATGACCCGGTAATGTGCGCTTTTCTGACCAACCAGAATGTGATTTACAACACCACCATTACATGCAAACAAAGAACCCCACCTATTGGCCGAGCTAAGTCCCCTGGAATCTGCATCACACACCCTATATAAAGGGCTCTGGCGCCATTTTGCCATTTGTTAGGCTAGAGGAGTGTAAGATGGAGAGGAGAGTCCAAGAGAGGCAGAGAGAGCAGCATGGAGAGAGGCAGCATGGTGGCAAGGAGGGCAGTGGCCGGGAGAAGTCAGGAGGAGCAGGCTCAGCATGAGGAGCAGGAGGAGGCTTGTGCTGGAAGCAGGCAAACTGACACAGAGGAGGAGGATTTTGAGAGGGAGCAGGAGGAAGAGCTGGAGGAGCCTCTCCTTAGTGACGTCGACTGGCAGGAGGAGGGTGATGGGGCCAGTTGGAGGAGGAGGCCGCAGAGGAGGGTGAGGAAGGCCCTATGCCAGGGCGTACTCCCAGTGGTCACCATGTGCGTTTCTCCTATGAGGAGAACTGTGCCCTAGTCAGGGCAATGGTGCCAGTTTTTAATCGGCTTCTGGGGAAGGATAACCATCGCACTAATGTGGTGCATAAGAGCAAAATGTGGGAGGACATTACAGACGCAGTTAATGTGGTTAGCAATTTCAAGCGAAAAGTGAACGTTAAAAAAACATTTAACAACATAAAAAGACTGCTCAAAACGAAGATGGCTGCAGAGAGAAAGGAGGCCAGAAACACAGGAGGAGGTACCAGTGCACCCATACAGTTCACAGCCTACGAGGAACAACTTAAACGAATAATACCGCCAGAGATACTTCCCATGCTACACATAGCTGATACTGATCAGCCTGCATCACCCCCACAAGCTGGTAAGTGATCACACATTTTTGCTGATAAAAATACATTTACATTAACAAACTGTGCTAGGTACTCTTTCTATGTGTTTTACAATGTAATGGTGCTGGGCACACATTAATTTTTGCAGCCCAGACACTGTATAGTTGGCAGAGCCATATGGCACCAAATCATGTCTCACCTGCTCATATAAGCTCAAGAGGTTTGTGCTGTTCAGCTGAAACATCTCCACCACCACTGGATCTGAGAGGGAGTCCAGGTACACCCTCACACGGTACCTACGTGAAGCATGAAGTGGTCTGGGGACCTGGAACTGGTGCGCAGCCTGCGCAGCTCCTCCAAATGTGCAATATCACATACACACAGCTCAACTCCTGGCTGCAAAAACTCCATTGCTCAATCCCTCACAGGTGCCCTGGATGATGTAAGGGTATTTGTATGAGTGTTTCTGATGAAAGTATGGCTCACCTGTGCAAAGGAAACCCTTTTTGGGGAGGGGATGGTGGAAGTACTCCAAATTATCTAGCTCTACCTGGTCTGTATTGTGTGTGTTTTTTAGTAAATTTTGAAGTGCGATTTCCAAAATCGCATCCTATTACATTTGGAATTTGTATACTTTTGAATGGGAAAACATCTGGATGCGATTTGAAGTGCAAAATAAAAATGACAGGTGAAAATTTGCGATTTTCTCTGGGAAAAATGCGAATTAGAGTGCAATTCGCATCCTATTACATTTGCGAATTACTCAAAACAGGCGATTTCGGCCATATTTTGACTAAAAGTCTCAAAAGTCTAAAAATCTGATCCTATTACATGTCACCCCTAATCTCAATGGAGTTAAATTTTCCTAGAATTTTTAGACAATAGACAGTTGATGCAGAGGTGAATACAGTATATGCCTGTTTGTAGAGCGAGTCTTGCATGTTTTCATACTGTGCATTTTCCAGAACCAGGCACACACAAGTGCTGGTGATGCAGAAATATACACATTTTAGATGAATATCCACTTATGACTGAATAGGAGTAATTGGGGCATTCGCACATAGGTGTCTTTTCGGCAGAACTATGGCCTATTTGTAAGAACAGTAGGGCAGGTGCTTGTGTGGATGATTAGTATCAAACAAGGAGCGGGATGTAATGCCTCCTGAGTTCTGCGGCTGTGCAGGATGCTGGACGAACTTGGATGATTTTTAAAGGAGTAATCGCTTAGAAGGCAAAATCACGTTGAGTATGGGATCCCAGCAGTCGAAATCCCGGCGGTCAAAATCCTGATGCCGGAATCCCAACCGCCAGAATGCAGACAGGGAAGCCAGTGCAGCAAAGCCCTTTATGGGCTCGCTGCACTCGCCACGCTGCGGGATCGGTGTCGTGGACACCCAGGAGAGGGAATAGCTGTGGCGCCGCTGCCGGCATTGTGACTGTTGGGATTCCACCGTCGGGATTTTGGACCACCGGGATCCCGACTACATCCCGGCAAAATTATGCCTTGTAAGCAATTGCCATTTTAACCACTTAACTGACAATTTATTTCGCCAAAAACCAATCCGAAATTGTTCTTTTTTTTTAATGAGAGAATTAGGTGAAGAACATGACTTTAACCCTATCCCAAATGATTTTAGTAAAAAAAAAAAAAAAGTTATTTGTTTTTTGTAAAAATATTTTTCAAACATTGAAACATCGATCGGGAACATCGCGACCATCGGAACATCGGGAACATCGCAACCATCGCAGCTTTCATTTTGAAAGCCGGACAGCCTGCAGGTATACAGGGGGAGGTCTGGGGGTGGCTTGGGAGGGATCATTTACTCTCCCCAGCGGCTGCCATTGTCTGCAGCCACTGGAGGGGAAGGATCCTGTGTGCTGACCAATCAGCAGTGATCGGCAGCGCGGCAGACACAGGGGTAGAGTGCAGGGAGGCAGAGGGACCTTCCGGTCCCTCTGACAGCAGCAGCGGAGGGAGGTTTATCTTCCCTGTCGCTGCTAATACTCTCTATCTGACTGGTCGCATCCTGTGTGACCAGGTCAGACAGAGCACTTGCAGGCATGGTCGCATCTGATACGACCATGCCAGGCAAGTGGTTAAAAAAGTCAGAGTGCGGCCAGCATCCCGCACGGCCCCCGAACTTGGGCAGCATTACATCCCGTCCCAAGTGTATGAACATACACATTGTGTTCCACTCAATCTGTGTTCCATTCAATATTCGTTATATAAAAGGAATTGTTTTGGATAGCTTTTATTTCTATGTTAGTGTACCTTTTATAATCACTACTGTATATTGGGCTTTTGAATGTTTATTATAGATCAGTGCAAAAAATGTGCATAGCTACATTTTTGACATAATATGAAGACATTGCAGTTTGGAGGGGTGCACGTCCATTACCACCGCACAAAAGGGGCACAAATCAGGTTGTGTCCCATACTTACAATGGAATGTATCTTCCTCTTTGTTTTGACAGTGAATTGAATTTCCAGAGGCAGTTTCCCGAATGCTTTTAAATGAAATGGTTGTTTTACAGTAGTAAAAGGTTTTAAAGTAGTATTAGGTTCTAAAGTAGTAACAGTTTTTACTAGAGGTGTGCAGCGTGTTTTGTGTTTTGGATTTGGTTCTGGTTCCATGCTCGTGTTTTGGATCTGAATTCGTTTTGCCAAAACCACCCTTTCGTGTTTAGGTTTTGGTTTTGGATCTGGATGATTCTTGAAAAAAAACATAAAGACAGCTAAAATCACATAATTTGCGAGTAATTTGAGCCTACGGTATTATTAACCTCAATAACATTCATTTCCACTCATTTCCAGTCTATTCTGAACACCTCACAATATTGTTTTTAGACCAAAAGTTTGCACCGAGGTGGCTGGATGACTAAGCTAAGCGACACATGTGTGCGGCACAAACATCTGGCCCATCTAGGAGTGGCAATGCAATGGCAGACAGGATAGCAGATTTAAAAAAAATAGGCTCCAACAGCACAGGATGCAAAGAAGAAAATGAGGTGCAATTAGATAGCTGGATGACTAAGCTAAGCGACATAAGTGTGCGGCACAAACACCTGGCCCATATAGGAGTGGCACTGCAGTTGCAGACAGGATGGCACTTAAAAAAAACTAGGCCCCAAACAGCACATCATGCAAAGAAGAAAAAGAGGTGCAATGAGGTAGCTGTATGACTAAGCTAAGCGACACAAGTGTGCGGCACAAACGTGGGACGTGCTGGAATTTGTCCAGATGTAATACACGCACAATATTGGTGGCACAGGAGAGCATACCCCTAAACCACACACACACACACACACACACACACACACACACACACACACACACACACTGCAAAGCCTGCAAAATTAAGTTGGATAATAATAACCCTTTTATTTGGAGCTATTATAATAATATGCAGCACTGGCGTGCGTACCCCTACACCACACAGGGCAAACCCTGTCAAAATGATTTGGATAATATAAGTAATGTATATAACCCTTTTATTTGGAGTAAATAATATACAGCACAGGACACCACCACTGGACTTATAGCAGCACAAGACAGCACCACTGGACTGGACTTATATGGCAGTACCCCTGGACTTATACGGCAGTACCCCTGGAGTTGTACGGCAGTGTCAGACAGGATGGCACTTTAAAAAACTAGTCCCAAAACAGCACATGATGCAAAGAAGAAAAAAAGGTGCAAGATGGAATTGTCCTTGGGCCCTCCCACCCACCATTATGTTGTATAAACAGGACATGGACACTTTAACAAACCAATCATTTAAGCGACAGGGTCTGCCACACGACTGTGGCTGAAATGACTGGTTTGTTTGGGCCCCCCACCAAAAAAGAAGCAATCAATCTCTCCTTGCACAAACTGGCTCTACAGAGGCAAGATGTCGACCTCATCCTCTAAGGGTGGTCTTCACTATGCCGAATGTCGGGATCCCGGCGCACATTATACCGGTGCCAGAATCCCGACACCCGGCATACCGACATATATTCTCCCTCGTGGGGGTCCACGACCCCACTGGAGGGAGAATAAAATAGCGTGGTGCGCATAGCGCGCTACCGTGCCCGCATAGCGCGCCACCGTGCCCGCAGCATGGTGAGCGCAGCGAGCCTGCAAGGGGCTCATTTGCGCTCGCCACACTGTCGGTATGCCGGCGGTCGGGTTCCCGGCGCCGGTATGCTGGTCGCCGGGAGCCCGGCCGCTGGCATACCATACTACACCCTCCTCTAATTCCTCACCCCTTTCACTGTGTACATCCTCCTCCTCACAGAGTATTAATTCGTCCCCACTGGAATCCACCATCACAGGTGACTGTGTAGTTTCTGGAGGCAATTGCTGGTAAAGGTCTTCCCAGAGGAATTTATAATTAATTTCTCTGACGTCCTAGTGGATGCTGGGGACTCCGAAAGGACCATGGGGAATAGCGGCTCCGCAGGAGACTGGGCACAAAAGTAAAAGCTTTAAGACTACCTGGTGTGCACTGGCTCCTCCCCCTATGACCCTCCTCCAAGCCTCAGTTAGATTTTTGTGCCCGAACGAGAAGGGTGCAGTCTAGGTGGCTCTCCTGAGCTGCTTAGAAAAAAGTTTAGTTTTAGGTTTTTTATTTTCAGTGAGACCTGCTGGCAACAGGCTCACTGCATCGAGGGACTAAGGGGAGAAGAAGCGAACTCACCTGCGTGCAGAGTGGATTGGGCTTCTTAGGCTACTGGACATTAGCTCCAGAGGGACGATCACAGGCCCAGCCATGGATGGGTCCCAGAGCCGCGCCGCCGTCCCCCTTACAGAGCCAGAAGAGCAGAAGAGGTCCGGAAAAATCGGCGGCAGAAGACGTCCTGTCTTCAATAAGGTAGCGCACAGCACCGCAGCTGTGCGCCATTGCTCTCAGCACACTTCACACTCCGGTCACTGAGGGTGCAGGGCGCTGGGTGGGGGCGCCCTGAGACGCAATATAAACACCTTAGGGGGCAAAAAATGCATCACATATAGCTCCTGGGCTATATGGATGCATTTAACTCATGCCTGTTTTTCCATAAAAAAGCGGGAGAACGGCCGCCGAGAAGGGGGCGGAGCCTATCTCCTCAGCACACTGGCGCCATTTTTCCTCACAGCTCCGTTGGAGGGAAGCTCCCTGACTCTCCCTTGCAGTCCTGCACTACAGAAACAGGGTAAAACAAGAGAGGGGGGGCACTAAATTGGCAGATGAATCTATACAGCAGCTATATAAGGGAAAAACACTTATATAAGGTTATCCCTGTATATATATAGCGCTCTGGTGTGTGCTGGCAAACTCTCCCTCTGTCTCCCCAAAGGGCTAGTGGGGTCCTGTCCTCTATCAGAGCATTCCCTGTGTGTGTGCTGTGTGTCGGTACATTGTGTCGACATGTATGAGGAGGAAAATGGTATGGAGGCGGAGCAATTGCCTGTATTAGTGATGTCACCCCCTAGGGAGTCGACACCTGACTGGATGGTCTTATGGAAGGAATTACGTGATAGTGTCAGCACTTTACAAAAGACTGTTGACGACATGAGACAGCCGGCAAATCAGTTAATACCTGTACAGGCGTCTCAAACACCGTCAGGGGCTCTAAAGCGCCCGTTACCTCAGGTGGTCGACACAGACCCAGACACGGACACTGACTCCAGTGTCGACGGTGAGGAAACAAACGTATTTTCCAGTAGGGCCACACGTTACATGATCACGGCAATGAAGGAGGTTTTGAACATTTCTGATACTACAAGTACCACAAAAAAGGGTATTATGTGGGGTGTGAAAAAACTACCCGTAGTTTTTCCTGAATCAGATGAATTAAATGAGGTGTGTGATGAAGCGTGGGTTTCCCCCGATAAAAAACTGCTAATTTCTAAAAAATTATTGGCATTATACCCTTTCCCGCCAGAGGTTAGGGCCCGTTGGGAAACACCCCCTAGGGTGGATAAGGCGCTCACACGCTTATCAAAACAAGTGGCGTTACTGTCTCCTGATACGGCCGCCCTCAAGGAACCAGCTGATAGGAAGCTGGAAAATATCCTAAAAAGTATATACACACATACTGGTATTATACTGCGACCAGCAATCGCCTCAGCCTGGATGTGCAGTGCTGGGGTGGCTTGGTCGGATTCCCTGACTGAAAATATTGATACCCTGGACAGGGACAATATATTATTGACTATAGAGCATTTAAAGGATGCATTTCTATATATGAGAGATGCACAGAGGGATATTTGCACTCTGGCATCAAGAGTAAGTGCGCTGTCCATTTCTGCCAGAAGAGGGTTATGGACGCGACAGTGGTCAGGTGATGCGGATTCCAAACGGCATATGGAAGTATTGCCGTATAAAGGGGAGGAGTTATTTGGGGTCGGTCTATCGGACCTGGTGGCCACGGCAACGGCTGGGAAATCCACCTTTTTACCCCAGGTCACCTCTCAGCAGAAAAAGACACCGTCTTTTCAGGCTCAGTCCTTTCGTCCCCATAAGGGCAAGCGGGCAAAAGGCCACTCGTATCTGCCCCGGGGCAGAGGAAGGGGAAAAAGACTGCAGCAGACAGCCTCTTCCCAGGAACAGAAGCCCTCCCCCGCTTCTGCCAAGTCCTCAGCATGACGCTGGGGCCTTACAAGCGGACTCAGGCACGGTGGGGGCCCGTCTCAAGAATTTCAGCGCGCAGTGGGCTCACTCGCAAGTGGACCCCTGGATCCTGCAGGTAGTATCTCAGGGGTACAAATTGGAATTCGAGACGTCTCCCCCTCGCCGGTTCCTGAAGTCTGCTTTACCAACGTCTCCCCCCGACAGGGAGGCGGTATTGGAAGCCATTCACAAGCTGTATTCCCAGCAGGTGATAATCAAGGTACCCCTCCTACAACAGGGAAAGGGGTATTATTCCACGCTGTTTGTGGTACCGAAGCCGGACGGCTCGGTGAGACCTATTTTAAATCTGAAATCCTTGAACACTTACATACAAAGGTTCAAATTCAAGATGGAATCACTCAGAGCAGTGATAGCGAACCTGGAAGAAGGGGACTATATGGTGTCTCTGGACATCAAGGATGCACCTCCATGTCCCAATTTGCCCTTCTCACCAAGGGTACCTCAGGTTTGTGGTACAGAACTGTCACTATCAGTTTCAGACGCTGCCGTTTGGATTGTCCACGGCACCCCGGGTCTTTACCAAGGTAATGGCCGAAATGATGATTCTTCTTCGAAGAAAAGGCGTCTTAATTATCCCTTACTTGGACGATCTCCTGATAAGGGCAAGGTCCAGAGAACAGTTAGAGGTCGGAGTAGCACTATCTCAAGTAGTACTATGACAGCACGGATGGATTCTAAATATTCCAAAATCGCAGCTGATTCCGACGACACATCTGCTGTTCCTTGGGATGATTCTGGACACAGTACAGAAAAAGGTGTTTCTCCCGGAGGAGAAAGCCAGGGAGTTATCCGACCTAGTCAGGAACCTCCTAAAACCAGGCCAAGTGTCAGTGCATCAATGCACAAGGGTCCTGGGAAAAATGGTGGCTTCTTACGAAGCGATTCCATTCGGCAGATTCCACGCAAGAACTTTTCAGTGGGATCTGCTGGACAAATGGTCCGGATCGCATCTTCAAACTAAGGGCCATTTACAATGCCCTAAGTCAGGCAAGGCCTCTGCTTCAGGGTCAGCCGGTGCTGATCCAGTCGGACAACATCACGGCAGTCGCCCACGTAAACAGACAGGGCGGCACAAGAAGCAGGAGGGCAATGACGGAAGTTGCAAGGATTCTTCGCTGGGCGGAAAATCATGTGATAGCACTGTCAGCAGTGTTCATTCCGGGAGTGGACAACTGGGAAGCAGACTTCCTCAGCAGACACGATCTCCACCCGGGGGAGTGGGGACTTCACCCAGAAGTCTTCCACATGATTGTGAACCGTTGGGAAAAACCAAAGGTGGACATGATGGCGTCCCGCCTCAACAAAAAACTGGACAGATATTGCGCCAGGTCAAGGGACCCTCAGGCAATAGCTGTGGACGCTCTGGTAACACCGTGGGTGTACCAGTCAGTGTATGTGTTCCCTCCTCTGCCTCTCATACCCAAGGTACTGAGAATCATAAGAAGGAGAGGAGTAAGGACTATACTCGTGGCTCCGGATTGGCCAAGAAGGACTTGGTACCCGGAACTTCAAGAGATGCTCACGGAAGACCCGTGGCCTCTACCTCTAAGAAAGGACCTGCTCCAGCAGGGACCATGTCTGTTCCAAGACTTACCGCGGCTGCGTTTGACGGCATGGCGGTTGAACGCCGGATCCTGAAGGAAAAAGGCATTCCAGATGAAGTCATCCCTACCCTGATCAAAGCCAGGAAGGATGTAACTGTGCAACATTATCACCGTATTTGGCGTAAATATGTTGCGTGGTGTGAGGCCAGGAAGGCCCCTACAGAGGAATTTCAACTGGGTCGTTTCCTGCATTTCCTGCAAACAGGACTGTCTATGGGCCTAAAATTAGGGTCCATTAAGGTTCAAATTTCGGCCCTGTCAATATTCTTCCAAAAAGAACTAGCTTCAGTTCCTGAAGTCCAGACGTTTGTCAAGGGGGTACTGCATATACAGCCTCCTTTTGTGCCTCCAGTGGCACCTTGGGATCTCAATGTAGTTTTGGGGTTCCTAAAATCACATTGGTTTGAACCACTCACCACTGTTGACTTAAAATATCTCACATGGAAAGTGGTAATGCTGTTAGCCCTGGCCTCAGCCAGGCGTGTCTCAGAATTGGCGGCTTTATCCTATAAAAGCCCTTACCTAATTTTTCATACGGACAGGGCAGAATTGAGGACTCGTCCTCAATTTTTCCCTAAGGTGGTTTCAGCATTTCACTTAAACCAGCCTATTGTGGTGCCTGCGGCTACTAGGGACTTGAAGGATTCCAAGTTGCTGGACGTAGTCAGGGCCCTGAAAATATATGTTTCCAGGACGGCTGGAGTCAGAAAATCTGACTCGCTGTTTATCCTGTATGCACCCAACAAGCTGGGTGCTCCTGCTTCTAAGCAGACTATTGCTCGTTGGATTTGTAGTACAATTCAGCTTGCACATTCTGTGGCAGGCCTGCCACAGCCAAAATCTGTAAAAGCCCATTCCACACGGAAAGTGGGCTCATCTTGGGCGGCTGCCCGAGGGGTCTCGGCTTTACAACTTTGCCGAGCAGCTACTTGGTCAGGGGCAAACACGTTTGCTAAATTCTACAAATTTGATACCCTGGCTGAGGAGGACCTGGAGTTCTCTCATTCGGTGCTGCAGAGTCATCCGCACTCTCCCGCCTGTTTCGGAGCTTTGGTATAATCCCCATGGTCCTTTCGGAGTCCCCAGCATCCACTAGGACGTCAGAGAAAATAAGAATTTACTTACCGATAATTCTATTTCTCATAGTCCGTAGTGGATGCTGGGCGCCCATCCTAAGTGCGGATTGTCTGCAATACTTGTACATAGTTATTGTTACAAAAAATCGGGTTATTATTGTTGTGAGCCATCTTTTCAGAGGCTCCTCTGTTATCATGCTGTTAACTGGGTTCAGATCACAAGTTGTACGGTGTGATTGGTGTGGCTGGTATGAGTCTTACCCGGGATTCAAAATCCTTCCTTATTGTGTACGCTCGTCCGGGCACAGTATCCTAACTGAGGCTTGGAGGAGGGTCATAGGGGGAGGAGCCAGTGCACACCAGGTAGTCTTAAAGCTTTTACTTTTGTGCCCAGTCTCCTGCGGAGCCGCTATTCCCCATGGTCCTTTCGGAGTCCCCAGCATCCACTACGGACTATGAGAAATAGAATTATCGGTAAGTAAATTCTTATTTTTGATGAGCATCATCTTCTCCGCACTTTGTGGAAGAAACTTCCTACGCCGATTGCTGACAAGGTTACCGGCTGCACTAAACACTCTTTCGGAGTACACACTGGAGGGGGGGGGACTTATTTAAAATAAAGTCAGTTTGTGCAAGGGCCTCCAAATTGCCTCTTTTTCCTGCCAGTATACATACGGACTGTCTGACATGCCTACTTGGATGCTGTCACTCATATAATCCTCCACCATTCTTTCAATGGTGACAGAATCATATGCAGTGACAGTAGACATGTCAGTAATCATTGGCAGGTCCTTCAGTCCAGACCAGATGTCAGCACTCGCTTCTAACTGCCCTGCATCACCGCCAGCGGGTGGGCTAGGAAATCTTATCCTTTTCCTCGCAGCCCGAGTTGCGGGAGAAAATGAAGGAGGAGCTGTTGATGGGTCATGTTCCGCTTGAGTTGACAATTTTCTCACCAGCTGGTCTTTGAATCTCTGCAGACTGCACAATATTGGTGGCGTTGTCCGATATCACAAATCCCCAGGAGAGTCTAATTGGGGTAAGCCACTGTGCGATGATGTCCCTCAGTTTCCGTAAGAGGTTGTCAGTGGTGTGCCTCTTACGGAAAGCAGTGATACTGCCTAGGAACGAGTTGGCGTTTGTGAGATGCTGCTACTGGTGCCACTGCTGTTGTTGTTGCTGCTGTGGGAGGCAATACATCTACCCAGTGGGCTGTCACAGTCATATAGTCCTTAGTCTGCCCTGCTCCACTTGTCCACATGTCTGTGGTTAAGTGGACAATGGGTACAACTGCATTTTTTAGGACACTTAGGACACTTTTTCTGACGTCTCTGTACATTCTCGGTATCGCCTGCCTAGTGAAGTGGAACCTAGATGGAATTTGGTACCAGGAGGACACAACCTCCATCAATTCTCTAAGTCCCACTTGACTAATGGTGAATTCCGGACACACGTCTAACACCAATATAGCTGTCAAGGCCTCAATTGCCTGCTTTGCAACAGGATGACTGCTGTCATATTTCATCTTCATCACAAAGGACTGTTGGACAGTCAATCGCTTAGTTGAAGTAGTACAAGTGGTCTTCTGACTTCCCCTCTGGGATGACGATTGACTCCCAGCTGCAACAACAGCAGTGACAGCAACAGCAGCAGTAGGTGTACCACTCAAGGATCCTCCGGAGGAATCCCAGTTAGGAGAGGACTCCTCAGTCTTGCCAGTGACATGGCCTGCAGGACTACTGACGTTCCTGACTGAGGAGAAAGTTGACGTTGAGGGAGTTGGTGGTGTGGCTTGCAGGAGCTTGGGTACAAGAAGAAGAAGGGATTTAGTTGTCAGTGGACTGCTTACGCTCTTACATAAAGTTTCACAACTTGACAATGACTTCTGATGAATGGGCAGCAGGTGATGTATAAGGGAGGATGTTCCTAGATGGTTAACGTCTGTACCCCTACTTATTACAGATTGACAGAGGCAACACACGGCTTGACACCTGTTGTCCAGATTTGTGGAGAAATAATTCCACACCAAAGAGGTGGCTTTTTTGGTATTTTGCCCAGGCATCACAATGGGCTTATTCATCCCATGGTGTCTCCCCTGGTGCCTGACTTAAACAAACCACCTCACCATCAGAATCCTCCTTGTCAGTTTCCTCCTCAGCGCCAGCAACACCCATATCCTCATCCTGGTGTACTTCAACAGTGACATCTTCAATTTGAATATCAGAAACTGGACTGCGGGTGCTCCTTCCAACACTTGCAGAGGGCGTGCAAATGGTGGAAGGAGCCACCTCTTCCCCTCCAGTGTTGGGAAGGTCAGGCATCGCAACTGCCGACACACTTGGACTCTCCTTGGGGATATGTGATACCATCTTAGAAAGCACAGTTCTTTGCTATGCTATAATTTTTCTAGTGGGAGGATGAGGGCTTCCATCGTCATGTGAAGCTGAACCACTAGACATGAACATAGGCCAGGGCCTTGGCTGTTCTTTGCCACTCTGTGTCATAAATGGCATATTGGCATTTTCACGTTTCTCCTCAGACCATTTACATTTTCTGGGGGGGTCTTTTTACTATCACATTGAGCAACGGCCTTGGCAGACGACTTTGATGGCATTTCATCGTCTATGTCATGACTAGTGGCAGCAGCTTCGGCACTAGGAGGAAGTGGTTCTTGATCTTTTCCTATTTTATCCTCCAAATTTTTGGTCTCCATTATTTTTCTGGAGTTTTATAACAATATGCGGTACAGGAGAGCGTACCTCTACACCACACAGGGCAAACCCTGTGAAAATTATATGGATTAAATATTAATAACTCCTTTATTTGGAGTAAATAATATACAGCACTGAATTTATATGGCAGCACCACTGGACTGGACTTATACGGCAGTACCACTGGAATTATACGGCATTATCACTGGAATTATATGGCAGTGTCACTGGAATTATATGGCAGTATCAATGGACTTATTTGGCAGTACCACTGGACTTTTACGGCAGTACCACTGGACTGGATTTTTATGGCAGTATCACTGGATTTATACACCAGTACCACTAGAATTATACAGCAGTATCACTGGAATTATACGGCAGTATCACTGGAATTATACGGCTGTACCACTGGATTTATATGGCAGTACCACTGGACTGGATTTATACGGCAGTATCACTGGATTTATATGCCAGTACCACTGGAATTATATGGCAGTATCACTGGAATTATACTTTAGTACCACTGGACCTATACGGCAGTACCACTGGACTGGATTTATACAGCAGTATCACTGGATTTATACGACAGTACCACTGGAATTATACGGCAGTACCACTGGACATATATGGCAGTATCACTGGACTGGATTTATACGCCAGTACCACTGTATTTATACGGCAGTACCACTGGACATATACATCAGTATCACTGGATTTATACGGCAGTACCACTGGACATATACGGCAGTATCACTGGACTGGATTTATATGCCAGTATCACTGGATATATATGGCAGTATCACTGGACTGGATTTATATGCCAGTACCACTGTATTTATACGGCAGTACCACTGGACATATACATCAGTATCACTGGATTTATATGGCAGTACCACTGGACATATACGGCAGTATCACTGGACTGCATTTATATGCCAGTATCACTGAATTTATACCGCAGTACTACTGGACATACATACGGCAGTATCACTGGACTGGATTTATACGGCAGTACCACTGGATTTATATGGCAGTACCAGTGAACCGAACCCCCCTGAACTTCACTACCTGAGCTCGGTTCCAAGTCAGGCTTGGGTTTTCCCGCCTGACTCGGAAACCAGAACGAAGCAAAATGTCATCAACACGCTGTCGGATTCTCACGGGGTTTGGATTCCATATAAGGAGCAGCGCATCGCTGCCATTTTCACTCCGGCATTGGAGAGTGTAGAGAGAGATCATGTCTCCGTCCTCAGTGTCCTGCATCAGTTCAGTGGTAGTGTCTTGTGCTGCATCAGTCCAGTCACAGTGGTGGTGTCCTCTGCTGCCATATGTCCAGTGCTGCTGTATAAGTCCAGTCCAGTGGTGCTGTGTTGTGCTGCATCAGTCCAGTGGTGGTGTCTTGTGCTGCATCAGTCCAGTCACAGTGGTGGTGTCCTCTTATGTCCAGTGCTGCTGTATAAGTCCAGTCCAGAGGTGCTGTGTTGTGTTGCATCAGTTCAGAGGTAGTGTATTGTGCTGCATCAGTCCAGTCACAGTGGTGGTGTCCTCTGCTGCCATATGTCCAGTGCTGCTGTATAAGTCCAGTCCAGTGGTGCTGTGTTATCCTGCATCAATCCAGTGGTGATGTCCCTGTGCTGCAGTATATGTCCAGTGGTACTGCCGTATATGTCCAGTGATACTGCCTTATATGTCCAGCGGTACTGCCGTCTAAATCCAGTGATACTGATGTATATGTCCAGTGGTACTGCCATAAAATTCCAGTTGTACTGGCGTAAAATCCAGTCCAGTGATACTGCCGTATATGTCCAGTGATATTGCCGTATATGTCCAGTGGTACTTCCATATAATTCCAGTGCTACTGCAGTATAATTCCAGTGATACTGCCGTATAATTCCAGTGGTACTGGCGTATAATTCCAGTGGTACTGGCGTATAAATTCAGTCCAGTGATACTGCCGTATATGTCCAGTGGTATTGCCGTATAATTCCAGTTGACTGCTGTATAATACCAGTGATACTGCCGTATAATTCCAGTGATACTGCCGTATAATTCCAGTGATACTGCCGTATAATTCTAGTGGTACTGCCGTATATGTCTAGTGATACTGCCGTATAAATCCAATCCAGTGGTACTGCCGTATAAGTCCAGTGGTACTGCCATATAATTCCAGTGATAATGCCGTATAATTCCAATGGTACTGGCGTATAAATCCAGGGGTACTGCCGTATAAGTCCAGTCCAGTGGTGCTGTCTTGTGCTGCCATAAGTACAGTGGTGGTGTCCTGTGCTGTATATTATTTACTCCAAATAAAAGGGTTATATACATTACTTATATTATTATCCAAATAATTTTTGTGTGGTGTAGGGGTATGCTCGCCTGTGCCACCAATATTGTGCGTGTATTACATCTGGGCAAATTCCAGCACGTCCCATGTTGTTTGTGCCGCACACTCGTGTCGCTTAGCTTAGTCATACAGCTACCTCATTGCACCTCTTTTTCTTCTTTGCATGATGTGCTGTTTCGGGCCTAATTTTTTTAAGGGCCATCCTGTCTGCAACTGCAGTGCCACTCCTAGATAGGGCAGGTGTTTGTGCCGCACACTTATGTCACTTAGCTAAGCCATCCAGGTACCTAATTGCACCTCTTTTTCTTCTTTGCATCATGTGCTGTTTGGGGTCTATTTTTTAAATCTGCCATCCTGTCTGCCACTGCAGTGCCACTCCTAGATGGGCCAGGTGTTTGTGCCGCACACTTGTGTCGCTTAGCTTAGTCATCCAGCCACCTTGGTGCAAACTTTTGGCCTAAAAACAATATTGTGAGGTGTTCAGAATAGACTGGAAATGAGTGGAAATGAATGTTAATGAGGTTAATAATACCGTAGGATCAAAATGACCCCCAAATTCTGTGATTTTAGCTGTTTTTATATATTTTTTTTCTTCCAAAAATCATCCAAAACCAAAACACGAAAGGGTGGTTTTGGCAAAACCAATCTAGATCCGAAACACGAGCATGGAACCAGTACCAAAACCAAAACACAAAACACGAAAAGTGCCTGCCACACATCTCTAGTATTTACCCTGCATGCAAAAATGGAAATTAATTAATTAATTCATTCATTCATTAATAAATAAATAATCAGAATCAGAATAAATTTTATTGGCCAGGTATACACATGTATACTATGAATTTTTTTCGGTTTCCAGAGCATCAGCCAGGTATTCACATAGAAGGGGTTAACACATATGACATACATAAAGTACACAATGTAGTAAAACACAGTAATACTGTAAGCTACAATTCCTAACACGAAATACTACAATACCATAAAATCAGAGGTGTAGCAAGGTGTCATGGTGCCTGGAGCAAGCTATGTTTCGGCGCCCCCCTCCCCTGTACTGAATTGGGGGCGTGGCCACCAGGGGCCGGTTCTAGACCTTGTGACATCCAGGGCAAAAGTTTCCTTTGGCATGCTCCCCCCCACCCACACCCCCACAAGATAAGCATAGAGCGTGGCTTCATAGGGAAGAGGCGTGGTCAGAGTTATGCCCCCTGCAATTATGGACCCAGTAGGTGTGCCCCTGTAGATTTGCCCCCAGTAGTTGTACCCCATGTAGATTTGCCCCCAGTAGATGTGCCCCCTGTAGCTGTGCCCGGAGTAGTTGTGCAACGAGGTAGTTGTATGACTAAGCCAAGCGACACAAACAATTGGCCCATCTAGGTGTGGCACTGCAGTGGCAGACAGGAGGCAGATATAAAAAAAAGGCCCCAAACAGCACATCATGCAAATAAGAAAAAGAATTGCAAAGAGGTAGTTGTATAACTAAGCCAAGCGACACAAACAATTGGCCCATCTAGGCGTGGCACTGCAGTGTCAGACAGGAGGGCAGATATCAAAAAAAGGCTCCTAACAGCACATGATGCAAAGAAGAAAAAAAGGTGCACCGAGGTTGCTGTATGACTAAGGCAAGCGACACAAACAATTGGCCCATCTAGGCATGGCACTGCAGTGGCAGACAGGAGGGCAGATATCAAAAAAGGCCCCTAATAGCACATGATGCAAAGAAGAAAAAAAGTGCACTGAGGTTGCTGTATGACTAAGCTAAGCGACACAACCACCTGGCCCACTAGTAGTGTCACGCAGTGGCTGAATGTCGAGAGTGGGCCGCAATTGTTCGGTCCACTGACAGCATCTCCAGCACGCTCCAGTCACTTTTTAAAAAATCTGCAATTGGTGGACTTATACAGCAGTACCCCAGGACTAATACAGCAGTACCCCTGGACTCATACGACAGTGTCACACAGGATGGCACTTTTCAAAAACTAGGCCCCAAACAGCACCTCATGCAAAGATGTCGAATAGGTGCAATGAGGTAGCTGTATGACTAAGCCAAGCGACACAAACAATTCCAACTGGAATTATACATCCAAATCACTGGAATTATACGTCCAAATCACTGGAATTAATTGGCAAAATCACTGGAATTATACGTCCAAATCACTGGAATTAATTGGCAAGATCACTGTAATTAATAATTATACATCCAAATCACTGGAATTAATTGGCAAAATTACTGTAATTATACGTCCAAATCACTGGAATTATACGTCCAAATCACTGGAATTAATTGGCAAAATCACTGGAATTATACGTCCAAATCACTGGAATTAATTGGCAAAATCACTGGAATTATACGTCCAAATCACTGGAATTAATTGGCAAGATCACTGTAACTAGTAATTATACATCCAAATCACTGGAATTAATTGGTAAGATCACTGTAGTTAATAATTCTACATCCAAATCACTGTAATTAATTGGCAAAATCACTGTAATTATACGTCCAAATTACTGGAATTAATTGGCAAGATCACTGTAATTAATAATTATACGTCCAAATCACTGGAATTAAATGGCAAAATCTCGCTATCGCCTGCCTAGTGAAGTGGAATCTAGATGGGATTTGGCACTGGGGACACAATACCTCCATCAGTTGTCTAAATCCCACTGCACTAATGGCGGATACCGGACGCACGTCTAACACCAACATAAGTGTCAAGGCCTCAGTTATGAGGGCTTCCATCGTCATGTGAAGCTGAACCACTAGTCATGAACATAGGCCAGGGCCTCAGCCATTCCTTGCCACTCCATGTCGTAAATGGCATATTGGCAAGTTTACGTTTCTCCTCAGACCATTTCAATTTCTTTTTTTGGGTCTTTTTACTGAACTTTGGCTTTTTGGATTTTACATGCCCTCTACTATCACACTGGACATCGGCCTTGGCAGACGACGATGGCATTTCATCGTCTATGTCATGGCTAGTGGCAGCAGCTTCAGCACTAGGAGGAAGTGGTTCTTCTTGATCTTTCCCTATTTTATCCTCCAAATTTTTGTTCTCCATTATGTTTCTGGAGTTATATAACACTATATGCGGCACAGGAATGACTGATGGCCAGGACACTACCACTGGTCTGATGCAGCACAACAGAGCATCACTGTGAGGGACTTGTTGTTGTTGTTGTTATTATTATTATTATAATACAGTAGCAGTGGACATATAGCAGCAGCGTATACCACTGTGACTGCCTCGTCACTGGAATGATGCAGCACAACACAGCAACACTGTGAGGGACGTTGTTGTTGTTGTTGTTGTTGTTATTATTATACTGTAGCAGTGGACATATAGCAGCAGCGTATAAGACTGACTGCCTGGTCACTGGAATGACTGATGGCCAGGACACTACCTCTGGTCTGATGCAGCACAACACAGCAACACTGTAAGGGACTTATTATACAGCAGCACTGGACATATGGCAGCAGAGGACACCACCACTGTGAATGGTCACTGGACTGACTGATGCCCAGGACACTACCACTGGTCTGTTGCAGGACAACACAGCAACACTGTAAGGGACTTATTATACTGCAGCACTGGACATATGGCAGCAAAGGACACCACCACTGTGACTGATGCAGCACAACACACCACCACTGAACTGATGCAGCACAACACAGCACCACTGGACAGCACTGGACATATGGCAGCAGAGGACACCACCACTGTGATTAATGCAGCACAACCCACCACCACTGAACTGATGCAGCACAACACAGCACCAATGGACAGCACTGGACATATGGCAGCAGAGGACACAAGCACTGTGACTGGACAGATTCAGCACAAGCCACGACACTGAGAGAACGGAGACACATCCTCTCTGTACACTCTCCAATGCCGGAGTGAAAATGGCGGGGACGCGAGGCTCCTTATATGGAATCCAAATCCTGCGAGAATCCGACAGCGGGATGATGACGTTTTGCCTCGGTCTGGTTTCCAAGTCAGGCGGGAAAACCGGAGCCTTGCTCGGAACCGGACTCGAATGGTGAAGTTTGATACGGTTCGGTACTCTGAGACCCAAATCTGCTCACCTCTAACAGTAACCTATTTTGCACCACTTACTGCCATCTCTATAGGTCAATTCAATCAATTTAGCAAACATCAAAAAAACAGTTTTCCTCAGTCTACAAGTGCGGCATTGTGTCTTTGACATCTTACCAAGTGCAACACTCCAAGAGTATCATTGACAATGTGGAGCTATTAGCTTCACAAAACGAAATTGCAGGCTTCATCTAGTCTATATCAATGGTTGGCGCTTCATGTGGGGGCACTGTGGGTTCATTAAAACCAGTGGATTAATGACATTATAGGGGAAATGTATTAAACCTTGATGAGTGATAAAGTGGAGAAGAAGCCCAAAGTAAACAATCACTCAGTGTCTAACTGCCATCAAGGATTGTGCCAGATAAATTAAGCTGATTGTTTTTTTGGGGGAAACTTCTCCACTTTATCTCTCCCCAAGGCTTGATACATCTCCCCCATGTAATTTCTTCCTTCCTAGTTACCAGCCCATCAAAATGATGGAACAACATAAGTAATGTCTGCGGCGGCAGCTTTGCACGTCCAAATGGATCAACACTTGAACTGATCCGTCGGATGCCATCAAGTGGCCGCTGGCGAGCAAAACCCTTGAATTTCACCCATAGAGGTGAAGAACAGCGTTAGCTTTTTATTATAAAGATATTTGAATTGCTCCCTACCCATTAACTGTAGGCAGCAGGCTTGATTCACTTAAGGTATAGCAGGATGTAGTATGGTATGCCGGCGGCCAGGCTCCCGGCGAACAGCATACCGCCGCCGGGAGCGCAACCGACGGCATGCCGACAGCGTGGCGAGCACAAGTGAGCCCCTTGCGGGCTCGCTGCGATCACTGCGGGCACGGTGGCGCGCTACTCACGCCACGCTATTTATTCTTCCTCCAGGGGGGTCGTGGACCCCCACGAGGGAGAATACCTGTCGGTATGCCGGGTGTCGGGATTCCAGCGCCGGTATACTGTGCGCCGGGATCCCGACATACTGAAGACCACCCGGTATAGCAGCCCCTGCTCTGTATTTTCACTTTCATTTGCTTTACATTGTTCATTTATCTTGTAGAGAAAGTTAAAAATCAATACACATTTGTTTGAAACTGGATACTTCCATTCATGTACTGTGTATTACAATTACACACACATATAAATTCCTGATTTGTTTAAACATTTATTTAATTGTGCTATATATACCTCAGGCTCCGCTTTAGAAGTATACCGTAGATTTAATTATCAACAGGGCCTCCCTAGGATCCTAAATCTTTATACATATTTATAAATGGCTCCCTAGGGTCTGATATTTCTAGGCTTGCTTAACCAAGACAGGTCTATTCATGATAATACCCCGAGTCTTCCTTTACACATTCCTTCAAAGTAGGACAGCGACATATGCAAATAATAATTTGTTGGTTTAAGATTGCTTTAGGCAACAGGTAAAAAAAAGTTTAAAAGTTAACAAATGGTTACAAAACCGTGAACCCGTTACATTTATCCAGAATTGTGAAATCAAACGACATACTGTACTTTCCTTTCTATCTAACAAATGTGATGAGTATTTTGCCTTAATTTATTGAATTTTTGTGATAAAAAGGGAGGAAGGGATTGTATTGGTGACTAAAAGAGAAAGAAACAATTTAAAACCATTTTTTTCTGAATTACCTGAGAGGTACTGTAGCAAGTGAGTCACTGCCAAATACCCACAAACAACCTATGCAGGTAATGATACCATTGTAGCCCAGGTGACAGACTTGGTCACAATTTATTCTGACAGCACCTCTTCCTGTTGTGTCATTAGCTATTCCATTCTTGTGACACACTCAATCACAGAGACAGAAATACAGGTTGAGTATCCCTTATCCAAAATGCTTGGGACCAGAGGTATTTTGGATATCGGATTTTTCCGTATTTTGGAATAATCGCATACCATAATAGATATCATGGTGATGGGACCTAAATCTAAGCACAGAATGCATTTATGTTACATATACACCTTATACACACAGCCTGAAGGTAATTTTAGCCAATATTTTTTATAACTGTGCATTAAACAAAGTGTGTCTCCATTCACACAATTCATTTATGTTTCATATACACCTTATACACACAGCCTGAAGGTCATTTAATACAATATTTTTAATAACTTTGCGTATTAAACAAAGTTTGTGTACATTGAGCCATCAAAAAACAAAGGATTCACTATCTCACTCTCACTCAAAAAAGTCCGTATTTCGGAATATTCCGTATTTCGGAATATTTGGATATGGGATACTCAACCTGTATACACATTGACAGTCACTTCATTGTCACAGAGAACATACATACATACATACATACATACATACATACATACATGGCCACAGCCCCAGTTTCTGTGGAACAGCTTAGATTAGGGATGGCAACTGACCATCAATGATTCAATATCATCGATGGTTTATGAACAATATTGCATAATTTGCCATCGATGGCAGAGAATCAGATGGTTTCCCATCATCGATGGTATAAAACCACCTAAAAAATTTTTCTGTAGCGTGCTGGGACACGGAGCACCCATGAAGCCCCGCCTCCTTTTCTGATTGGCCCATGGGCCAGTCAGTGAAAAGTGCAGGGATAACCATAGGTTTGTGAAACCAGTGATGGTCATCTATTGCATAGTATGCAGCCATCAATAGACACCTGCCATATCACCATCAATGGTAACCACTGATGGTAGGCACACCGATGGCCATCACTAGCTCAGATTGGCTATTGAGATGGTGTGTGGTCTTCTTCAAAAGGGAGTGGCATATGCAGAAAAGGGTTACAGTTGGGCAGGTTTGGGTACATCTGGGATGTGACTTGGCGGTGGCAAGATAGAAGTTCTCCTCCCGCTGTAATTCTGAAAGATGGTTGAGATGAGAATGTCTTTAGTGTCTTTGAGATGGGATCTTTCTTTAATAACCAAAGGTTGTAGCTGGTAATCAATATATGCAGACAAGTTTGAAGTTATAGAATTTGTTCCAGCTGCAATGGGCCTATCTGGGGGATCGATGATAGATTTTTGTATCTTCGGTAGGAGATATAGCACTCTCACCAAAAAATTCTCGTTGATCAAACACTGAGAAACATCCACATCTATAGCTCCCAAGGTAACATACTGAGCAATTAGATTTTCATAGGCTTTAAAAATATTGGTAGATGGGTCAATTTTTCGTTTTTATATACGTGTCTCCATCATTAAGTTGACGTAAACCCTACTTTCTCTTACGTCCTAGGGGATACTGGTAATCCATTTAGTACTATGGAGTACAGACGAGTTCACTTAGAGCCACGGGCACTGTAGAAGTTTGATAACGTGTGATGGCTCCTCCCTCTATGCCCCTTCCACCAGACTCAGTTTAGAAAATGTGCCTGATGGAGCCGGTCACATCTTTGGAAGCTCCTGAAGAGTTTTCTGCATTTATTTTAAAAATGTGATATTTACAGGCAGGACTGGATGGCACCAGCCTGCCTGTTTCATGGGACTTAGGGGGGGGAAATGGCCCAACCCCACTAAGGGTTAATGGTCCCGTTCCCCACTGACAGGATGCTAGCTCCTGAGGGAACTATTCGCAAGCCCCACCACGGCGAGCGTACATTCCCGCAGCATGCCGCCACCCCTAACAGAGCCAAAAGATAGAAGAGTGGTGAGTACTAAGCCGGCGTCCTGGCTAGCGGGTCGCCGGCCATTACGGCGGCATTAGGATATGGAGACGCACGGCTTCTAACGGGGCAGATTCAGTCTCCAGACTTAGTACACAGTACGTGTACACAGTACCCAGACTGACTTTGCAGTTTAAAAGGGGGTTTACTCCATTTTACGCACTTAGACACATAAAGCCAGTATAAAGAAGAGCGGGAAGACCGCGCACCATTGCAGGGGCGGGGCTTCACTATGAGCAGATCCAGCAGCTCACAGATGCCATTTTACCTCACTGCAGCAACGCAGACGCTGACTGCAGGGACGCGCAGCTCCTCCGGAGAGCCTGAGGTGGTGCCAGGGGGTTATAGCAGGGGGGAGATATATAATTGTGTACTAAGTCCCTAATCTAGGTACTTAGTCTGCGACCCGGCTAAGCTTGACTTTACTAATTAGGGCGCTGTGTGCTGGTTCTAATCTCTCTCTCTGTTTCTCTTGGGAAGGGCTCTTTGTGGGTTAATTGTGCTCTTAACCTTTTCCTGTGTGTGTGCTGTTACTGCTGCAGTATGTGAGGCAAAGAGTGTGTATCATGCAGGGCATAGTGTTCCTCTTGTCCAGGGGGATCACTAGAGTGTACTCAATGTAGTATCCCTTCTCAGGCCAGTGGAATGGAGCCAGCATGGTTGCACTCCTTCTCTTGTAATGAGAAGGAGACGCAATACTTAAGACAGTCTATGACTACGTTTATGCAATAGGACTCAGTACTCAGACCAGCGTCTCAGTCCTCTACCATTTGTCCGCAAAAACGTACTTTGGCCCATATTCTACATTCTGACTCTGATAATGAAGGGTCAGAAATGCGGGACGGTGAGGTGGACATAGAGGTAGGGGAGGGTACTCTGTTGCAAAGTATTGAGGCTCTCATAGACTCTATCAGGAAAGTCCTAAATATTCCTGATACGGTGACAGAGGTGTGTGAGGAATCTTTCTTTAACGTGAAGTAAAAATCTTCAGCCACTTTTCCTGTGACAAAGGAACTAAGGGGGTCATTCCAAGTTGATCGTAGCCCTGCAAAATTTTGCAGGGCTACAATCATGACAATAGACATGCGGGGGGAAGCCCAGCACAGGGCTATCCCGCCCTGTATGTCAGTCCTGAACCCCCCCCTTCCCCCCGCAGAAGTGCAAAAGCATCGCACAGCGGCAATGCTTTTGCACTTTAGGAGTAGCTCCCGGCCAGTGCAGCTTTAGCGTGCTGGCCGGGAGCTACTCGTCGCTCCCCAGCCCACAGCAGCAGCATGTGACGTCACGCAGCCGCTGCGGCCCGCACCCCACACGGTCCGGCCACGCCTGCGTTGGCCAGACCGCGCCCCCATAATGGCGTCCAAATGCCGCCGTGCCGCCCCCTCACGCCCAGTTACCGCCTCTGCCTGTCAATCAGGCAGAGGTGATCGCAGAGAAACAACGGCCTTCGGCCATCCGGCATGCGACCCGATTGCTACGCTGCGATAAACTGCAGGGAGCGATCGGGTCAGAATGACCCCCAAATACCCTGTTTGAAGAACCGTGGGTTAATCCAGATAAGAAATTTCAAATTCCTAGGCGGTTATTATCATCATTTCCTTTTCCTCCTGAGGACAAGAAAAAATGGAAAAATCCACCGATAGTTGATGCGTCAGTCTCCAGGCTCTCACGTAAAATAGTATTACCTGTTCCTGGTGCAGCTTCCCAGCCAGATAGCTCGGGTTCTGTCTGACTTATACCCCTTTTCCACTAGCTTTTTTTACCCGTGTTTTTGCACGGGGGCGCGCATTGACACGGGTTTTTAGCAGGTGGAATCGGGTCAACACGGGTTGCGTGACCCGGGAATCCTACCCGGATAGCTACCTGGGTAGAACACGGTAATGACACGGGTAACGGTGCAGTGGAAACGTTCATTACACATGTTTTCAGGCACGAGTAATGCTCTGAGACGCTGATTGGTGCTTCTTGGGCACAGGAAGATGATGTCATCCCTGGGAGACACGCTGGGCACATGCAGGCACCGCAGCAGCTGTACACAGGTATTGCAGCAGTTTGCAAACCCTACGCTGGGCACATGCAGGCATTGAGGCAGTAAAAGAAGTCACGCTGGGACACACACTGTACATTTTTTTTTTTATATTCCAGCAGATTACAAACAGACAGTATACAGCAGCAGCAGCAGAAGCTCCAGCACAGCAACATGGCTACCCATCCCTGGTCAAACACAGAGATCAAAGAGCTGCTTAATATTCGGGGAGAGGAAGAAATTAGAAGGCAGGTGACTGGAACAGTTAAGGATGCTATCGTCTACAAAAACATATCCCTTATGCTGGCAGAAAGGGGCATCCAAAAAACCCAGCAACAAGTCGTTAACAAATTGAAGGCACTACGCAGACAATTCACCAAAGTACACGACCATAACCGCAAGAAAAGTGGTGCTGGGCGTATGGAATGGGCATATTATGACCTATGCTATAGTGTCTTCGGCAAACTGCGATAATAAATCCCATAGCACTATCATCATCCAGCTCTGCCAGTCGCCAGATGTCAGTCGACGAGGACCGTGACGAAACACAACGCAGCCTTCCCAGCTCACAATGCAGCCCATCATCCCCGCTGCTTATATCGGACAGCAGTTTCGAAGACTCGACGGTCAATGATGATTCCATCAGTGCCACTATTGAGGACGTACCACAGTCACAACCCCCCAAGACCACGACTTTGCACTCAAATAGTAAGTATTACCATTACAAATACAGTTGCAGCAGTCCCTATATGTAAAGGCATGGTAATGTTGCAGAGTATAGCTAGTGTGCAGGTGGGAGAAGGCCACAAACACGTATATGCTACCACTGCTATTTTTTAATAGAATCATGGTAATGTTGCAGAGTATAGCTAGTGTGCAGGCGGGAGAAGGCCACAAACACGTATATGCTACCACTGCTATTTTAATATTGTTTCTTACATTCTGTTTCATCCCCTTCACAGTCTACAACATTCCACAGCGGAAAAAGAAACTAAACAAAACAGAACAAACGGTCAGAGCAATGACTTCCATTATCGTGGATCACCTGCGTGAGGCGGATAGTGAGCTTAATGCCCAGGAAGATGCACGGCTTGAGAGATTTCTTGTGTCATAAAAGGAAATGCATCAAACTTTTATGACGCAGTTAATGACCATGCATGATAGGCAGATGACATTTTTTGAACGCACGTTTGCACGTACCATAGGGAATACCACACAAGCACAACAGCAAGACACAGCCTACCCACAGCACCCACATGGTCCATACACCTATGAGCCTCCCTCAAATCCCCCAACACAAATCCCGCAATCCTCAGAATATCGGGTATATAGACAACTGCCTTAGAGCAGCGGGTGATAAAACAATATTTGTGTTTTAAGGTTCTGTTTGCACTGTATCCTCAACCCTGATACCTACAAATCTAAACATTATTTTTATTTTACAGAGTGTCCCGTTGGCACTTTAAACTTTTATAATTTTATATTGTTACCTCAGAAAATGAGCAGTGGGATCCAGATATTGGGGGCTACCTTTTATATTGTTACCTCAGGGCAGGTGTCTTCACCATGTGGCCCTCTAGCTGTTGTGGAAATACATAGAAAGACATGCTGCTACAGACCCCTTGCGTTATGTGGAATTTTACAGAGTGTTATGTTTGCACTTAAATATTTTATATTGTTACCTCAAAAAATGTGCGGCAGTGTGATCCAAATATTGGGGCTACCCTGATACCTGCCAAACATTAGGGTTTTTTTTTTACAGAGTGCCCTGTTTGCACTTTACTCTTTTATATTGTTACCTCAGGGCAGGTGTCTTCACCATGTGGCCCTCTAGCTGTTGTGGAAATACATAGCAAGACATGCTGGTACATGTAGTTCCACAACAGCTGGAGGGACACATGTTGAAGACCCCTTGCGTTATGTGGAATTTTACAGAGTGTCATGTTTGCACTTAAATATTTTATATTGTTACCTCAGAAAATGTGTGCCAACTGTTTAAAAGAAAACACATAACTTATAACTTTTGAACAAAATTTTTATAACTGAAAAACAAAATAAACAAAAAATGTTTGCACACAAAAATTTGCCTGTCTTCTCTATCTACTGCAACATTGTTTGAAGATTAGCTGCAGTGGTGGCCCTTATGAACTCGCTGGCAGCGTCATGCCCCCCCACCAAGCCTGGTGCATCATGTACAGTGACCCCCGCCCCATGATCATGTACATTGCACTCGGGGAGAAAGTTTTCCTTTTGAATCTCACATATGTTATGGAGAATGCAGCAGGCTGCTACTATATCTGGCATTATTTTCAAGTCCACATCATTCCTCTTCATGAGGCAGCGCCAGCGTCCTTTTAAACGCCCAAACGCATTCTCCACTGCCATACGGGCCGAACTTAGGGCATGGGTATATGATGTCTGTTCGGGAGATAAGTGAACATGCTGGGTGTAGCCCTTCATTAGCCAGCGCTGTAATGGGTATGCTGCATCACCAATGAGGTGGACCGGGATGTCCACACCATGTACGATCACAGATTTCTGTTAATAAAACATTAATATTATTACAGGGGTAAAACTTGACTATTGGTTTATGGGCGAACATTAGTTTAAGTAGTAAATAATCTTACCTCTCGAGGGAAAAGCCATCCACCAAGCTTGTCCACAGCAATACCGTAAAGATCGGAGTTGGCGAGAACCCTTGCATCATGTGACATCCTGGCCACCCTATTAAGAGTTTAAGACATCTGTGAAACTAAAAATAAAGGTAAATTACAGTTAAGCATTATCATAAACAGCCCAAGCCTATTTCAAACACATTAGTGAAACAGTGCTTACCAGTATTTGTGGTCCACAACAGCTTGCAGGACAATGGAATGCCAACCCTTGCGATTGTAATAGTCTGCTGGGTTGTCACGGGGGGCGATGATGGGAATGTGGGTTCCATCTATGGCACCAGCACACTGTGGGTAGCCACGCTTCTTAAATCCTTTTATAGTCGCATCTAGCCGCTGTCCTTGTGGCAAGGAAATAAAGTGATGGTACATGGTATCCAGCAATGCCCGCGTGACCTGGTAGACAATCTTGCAGAACGTGCAAATCCCTACTTCAAATAAACTGGAAACTGTGCGATACTCTCCAGGGTTAGCATACCACCAGAGAGCAATCACTAGTCTCCTGGCTGGCTCAATGAGCTTCCGGAACCTGGTGGTCTGCCTGGTTATTGCGGGGCACAGTAGTTCCAAAACATACTCGAATGTAACGCGAGACATCCTGAAGTTTTACATCCACTGCTCCTCCTGATATGTTAGAATGGTCTGCATGAATGCTTCTCCATGTCTGCGATCTCTCACCCACATTCTTCGGCTTGGTGTAGAGTTCATTGTTATGAGAGAAATAACAGTGGATGATATAAGCGCGCTCTCCTCCTTTTCAAATATTTGCGTCGATAGGTAGCCCTCTCTGCAAAGAATTGAGCCCTCCTTCTCCAGCTCAGCAGTAGGTAGCACAAGGTGAGAAGCTGCATCAAGCTGTCTGTAGCAGAAATAAGCAGCAGTAAACTGCAAACAGTCTACAACTCCATGCTAGACACAGCTACTGCACCGGCGTCCATTGCTGCAATGCTGTGAGCAGGCCCCACCCCTCCCTTTTGGTCCTTTTGATGACATCATCTTGATGAGACAGTAAAAAGTCCATTTGTAATGACATCAATAGGCTTTTACAGAGCTTACCCCATACTTGCCTACCCTCCCGGAATGGCCGGGAGGCTCCCGAAAATCGGGTGACCCTCCCGGCCCCCCGGAAAGGTGGGCAAGCCTCCTGCTTTCCCCCTCGGCCGCCCGCAGCAGTGAACAAGTTGGCGGGCCGAGGGGGTCCGATGACGCGATTCGCGCTGAATCGCATCATCGTAGCTCCACCCCCCGCTATGCAGCGCCTCGTTTCTCGGCACAGCACAGCGGGGGGTGGAGTCACGATGACGCGACCCTGATGCAACGCCCCCGGACCGCCCGTCCTGCTGCCGGCCACGCCCCCGAACCACCCGTCCTGCTGCCGGCCACGCCCCCATTCACCTACAATGCTGCCTCCTCCCGGAGGAGGAGGCAGCAAAGTAGGTAAGCCTGGCTTACCCGGGTTAGGTGGAAACAGATCCGACACGGGAATAACCCGTGTCGAAGTGCAGTGGAAACGGGCAGGCTGACACGGGTTTTAGCGGGGTTAAACATCCCGGATCGGACAAGGTACTCAGGTGGAAAAGGGGTATTAGAGTTTTTACTCCAAAAGCTGGGACTCTCCCCTTTCGGTGGACACTGGCAGCTTGTCTCTGCTACGCCCAGATCCAGAGATAACAGACTTCCAGCAGTTGCTCCCTGCTCCAGCTCCACACGCCTGGTAAACAGTTTTATATTTTCGTTGGTGAATTGCTCTGGCCCCTGAACTCTGATTCCCAAGTCCCCAGTACCTTCTGAAAGGTGTGACTCTCTAGTTGTTTATCCCATTGGAAGCTAAGAAATCTATTTCCAGGAACTGAAGATATTTGCAATCAAGCATGTTGCCCAACCACCGGAAAAAGATGAATATTAAGCACACTCCACTATCCACCCCTCCCCTGCGTAATAAACACCCCCTACCACCCTGGAAGTCATGTATCGGGAACCCTTCTTTCAGCACAATGCCCTCTTCTACAGTTTAGTGTTCTCCCATGTGCCCCATCTGTGCAGTAAATGAATAATTAGCAGAAATTACATGCTGAGCGAAAGATAGAACACGCCCTACCGTCCGCGGGACTTTAAAGCTGCTGCTGATAGCACCCCCCATCCTTACTCCTGGAGGATGGGTAGGGGCCCCAGTGCATTGCTGTGCCCAGGGGCCTACACTGCTGCTAAGACAGCCCTTCAGGGGAGGGGTTAGGGCTTTGCAGGGCTGTGATCCGCTGTGCAGAGACTGCACAAGCAAAAAGTTTGTGCAGTCTCTGCACAGCTCAAGACTTACTCACCCGCTGCGACGATCTTTCCTGTAGCTGATGTCAGGATCCCTCCCTGCTGATGTCGGGACACTCCTGCATTTTCTTTGGCACTCCCAGAAAATGGTCAGTTTCCTCCCCCGACTGGCCTCTTCCTGTCAATCTTCTTTCGTTTGCCGCTGTGAACGCGTTCTTCGGTATTCCCGTCGATGCCCGGCGCCGGCCAGCACCGGCCGACACCGGGCAATGATGCGCTTGCGCATTGCCGCCCGCGTGCATGCGCAGTTCGGACCTGTTCGCATGGCTGCAAAAAAAAAAGCAGCGTGCGAACAGGTCGTAATGACCCCCTACTTCATTTGCCAGAAGACTTCTGTTTGTCAGGAGCCGACAAAAGTCGTGCATCACTCCTGATGTAGGAAGCCAATCTGGCAGATTTACGAATGACAGTAGGCTCCATTTGCTGTGTACACACTATGCAATAATCAGACCGATCTTCAGAGAATTGCTATAAAATGCAAAAGCCGCAGGAGGCGTCCTAAGTAAAAAGACACCCACTGCCAGCTTCTGTGATCTGGTGTCTCCGTCCAAAGATGCAACATCCAATCCACTGCATGAATATCATACATCTGAGAATCTTAGGGTTACTCAGGATGTCTGGCAAAATCATGCTTCGTGGGCCAGTGAAGCTACATCCAAGCACACATCCACCAGCTTTGGCATGCACAGAAAATGGGGCAGACACGCCCTTGTTTTTTGGGATGCTACCAGTTGCCACCTCCAACCAACAATAGCATGTCAGTCATACTGTAGCTTTAGGGGCCCTGTGACCGATATTGCAGGACCTGATTTGCATGGGCATGAGGGTGTGCCTCATGGCCATGTACAGATTATTGAACATGAGAGAGTGTGGCTCCTACCCATGCACAGATCATTTAACACGGGAGGGTGTGGCTCCAGCTCATGCACAGATCATTAATAGGGGAGGGTGTGGCTCCAGCTCATGCACAGATCATTAAACACGGGAGGGTGTGGCTCCTGGACATGCACAGATCATTAAACATGGGATGGTGTGGCTCCTGGATATGCACAGATCATTAAGCATGGGAGGGTGTGGCTCCTGGACATGCACAGATCATTAAACACGGGAGGGTGTGGCTCCTGCCCATGCACAGATCATTAAACACGGGAGGGTGTGGCTCCTGCCCATGCACAGATCATTAAACATGGGATGGTGTGGCTCCTGGATATGCACAGATCATTAAACATGGGAGGGTGTGGCTCCTGGACATGCACAGATCATTAAACACGGGAGGGTGTGGCTCCTGCCCATGCACAGATCATTAAACATGGGAGGGTGTGGCTCCTGGACATGCACAAATCATTGGCTCCTGCCCATGTACAGATCATTAAACAAGGGAGGGTGTGGCTCCTGCGTACGGCACTGATCAATGATCATTAAACACGGAAGGGTGCTACTCCTGCCTATGCACAGATAATAAAACAGGGTTTGCTCATGTACAGATCATTAAACACGGAAGGGTGTGGCTCTTTCCCATGCACTGATCATTAAACATGAGAGGGCGTGGCTCCTGGACATGCACAGATCATTAAACATGGGATGGTGTGGCTCCTACCCATGTACAGGTCATGAACATGGGAGGGTGTGGCTCCTGCCTATGGCACAGATCAGTGATCATTAAACACGGAAGAGTGTGGCTCCTGCCCATCCACGGATCATTAAACACAGGAGGTTGTGCCTCATGCCCATGCAGAAATCCTTGAACCCGAGAGAATGTGGCTCCAGCTCATGCACAGATCATTAAACATGGGAGGGTGTGGCTCCTGGACATGCACAGATCATTAAACATGTGATGGTGTGGCTCCAGCTCATGCACAGATCATTAAACATGGGAGGGTGTGGCTCCAGCTCATGCACAGATCATTAAACACGGGAGGGTGTGGCTTCTGGACATGCACAGATTATTAGACATGGGATGGTGTGGCTCCTGGATATGCACAGATCATTAAACACGGGAGGGTGTGGCTCCTGGACATGCACAGATCATTAAACATGGGAGGGTGTGGCTCCTGGACATGCACAGATCATTAAACACGGGAGGGTGTGGCTCCTGCCCATGCACAGATCATTAAACATGGGAGGGTGTGGCTCCTGGACATGCACAGATCATTAAACACGGGAGGGTGTGGCTCCTGCCCATGTACAGATCATTAAACACGGGAGGGTGTGCCTCATGTCCATGCACAGATCAATGAACATGAGATAGTGTGGCTCCTGCCCATGCAAAGATCATTAAACACGGGAGGGTGTGGCTCCTGCCCATGCACAGATCATTAAACACGGGAGGGTGTGGCTCTTGCCCATGCACAGATTATTAAACACGGGAGGGTGTGGCTCCTGTCTAAGCACAGGTCATTAAACACGGGATGGTGTGGCTCCTACCCATGTACAGGTCATGAACATGGGAGGGTGTGGCTCCTGCCTATGGCACAGATCAGTGATCATTAAACACGGAAAAGTGTGGCTCCTGCCCATCCACAGATCATTAAACACAGGAGGTTGTGCCTCATGCCCATGCAGAAATCATTGAACCCGAGAGAATGTTGCTCCAGCTCATGCACAGATTATTAAACACGGGAGGGTGTGGCTCCTGGACATGCACAGATCATTAAACATGGGATGGTGTGGCTCCAGCTCATGCACAGATCATTAAACATGGGAGGGTGTGGCTCCAGCTCATGCACAGATCATTAAACACGGGAGGGTGTGGCTCCTGGACATGCACAGATCATTAAACATGGGATGGTGTGGCTCCTGGATATGCACAGATAATTAAACATGGGAGGGTGTGGCTCCTGGACATGCACAGATCATTAAACACGGGAGGGTGTGGCTCCTGCCCATGTACAGATCATTAAACACGGGAGGGTGTGGCTCATGTCCATGCACAGATCAATGAACATGAGATAGTGTGGCTCCTGCCCATGCAAAGATCATTAAACACGGGAGGGTGTGGCTCCTGCCCATGCACAGATCATTAAACACGGGAGGGTGTTGCTCTTGCCCATGCACAGATCATTAAACACGGAAGGGTGTGGCTCCTGCCTATGCACAGATCATTAAACACGGGAGGGTGTGCCTCATGTCCATGCACAGATCATTGAACATGAGAGAGTGTGGCTCCTGCCTATGCACCATACTTGCCTCCTTTTTAAATAGCATTTCAGGGAGATTGTGAAAGTAGCACCTATCAGCACGGGCGTATACTTCTACATCTGAGAGGCGGATCATAAAAATGACTTACATCCAAATGTAAATGAGCCCCAAATTTAGTAAGATCTACTTGTTGAAGAAAATACACTGATAGTTTGTAGCATTTGTTTGTGTATTGTGTTTTACAAGATGTTCCAAATACTGTAAGTGGCCACGAGAAATCTTCTTTAAAATGCTTGTGGCCATTGTGCCTTATAACCAATGCAAAGAAATTACACTGATGATCCCATTTGAATGTATGTATCTCTGATTTATTTTTTTCCCCAAGAATGTAATCACTGCATAATGGGGATAAGGAGCAATCAGGGAGATTGATGGACTATTCAGGGAGTCAGGGAGATTGCTGCTATTTCAGGGAGTCTCCTGCAGAATGCGGGAGGGTAGGCAACTATGCTATGCACAGATCATTAAACACGGGAGGGTGTGGCTCTTGCCCATGTACAGATCATTAAACAAGGGAGATTTGCATAAATATCAGATTTAGGCAAATCTCTAAAACAGGACTTCTGTCCGCTTTCATAAATTAGTAGTCCCATGCGAACATCTGCTGGTTCTGAGTGAGATACATCTATACAACTGCACAGTCCCTAGTTCTCTGTACACAAAAGCCGCGATTATCACTGCCATCTGCATTTGCACCAAGCCCATCCTTAGTGCAGGAGATCAAAGTGAAAATGGATGGATCTCTGCATGCATACAACTCAGAACAGGAAACAAGTCTGTCCACATCTCTGCTACATTCCCATTGCAAATTTATTTTATGTGCAAACACCCCACTACTGCCCTGCTGACACTTGGTAATGCCCATCCAGCTTTCAAGTGAGAATCAAAGTACAGTAGATGTTTACATACTGTAAGTCATATATGCAGGTCATGACGCATATGCATGTAGCTAAGAATCACTCAGTATGTCCACTTTTTTAAATATATATAACTCAGAAGCAGGCTTATTATGTTGTAATATGCACCACATAATGTTTATTCATAATTCCACACACACAATGTTTTCAAGGAAACAAGGAAAGAATGTAGTTAGCAACAAAAAAACCTAAGTATTAATTCATTTGGAAAAAGATCAATACTTATTATTCATACGTTGCTTTAATTATTTCACTCCTCCATGAAAGAAAATAATTAAGGGTAACTGAAGCCATGAGTACATTAGATTCAATCAGATTTATCCATTACAAGATTATAATAGTATGAATCACCAATGTGTCATATCAGATATACAGTTAAAATAGATGATACGCCAAAAAGAAATATAAACAAGTGGAAACAAAAATGTCAAACTGCCATTCGTAATGCTGTGGACATGATAATATTGAGCCAGTGACCTCAACTTTGACATTGGGAATGGGGATTCATTTCTAGTGCTTAATACTGTAGTCTTACACAACTGCTCAATACTTGAAAGATACACCTTTGGCATACTGTACATGTGCACCAGTGCTGCAGTCGGGTCCGGTATAATATGCTGGCAGACGGGATGCTTGCTGTCAGTATACCGCAGGGACGTGCAGTCAGGGGAGGCAGGGGAGGCAGTGCCTCCCCTGTCATAATCATTAAAATAATATAAAGAAAATACTTATGACACATATTCTGTGTCATAAGTATGTGCGTTAGGCTTTATATTATTTTAATGATTCCTAGTGCGTAAAATACTTGTTTAAATGAGGTTAGGAGGCACCGCTGTCGGTGCTTCCCGCTGTCAGTGCAGAGGGCAGGAAGCGGGGAGGCGGGACCAAGAATTGGGCAGTGAAAGCCCATTAAAAAATGAAGCTTAAGCGGCACTTAGTGGAAGTGCCGCTTTGACAGGGGAGTGACAGGGGTGTGCTTTAAACCCATAGCACGCCCCTGTCGTTAAGACTGACCATAGCAGCGCAGCGGTGGAGCGGGAACTTGCCGGCTGCCTCTGTCAGGCCGGGATCCGCAGAGCAGGAGGGGAGCTGCGAGTCCCGGTCTCTGCGCAAGTCTCTGTCCCGCCGCCGTTACGACTGTGCGGCGCACCTTCCCCTTGCCTTGTCCCGCCGCCGCCGCCGTACCTGAGTCCCGCCGCCGCCGTTCCTACTCGGCCCCTGAGACCTGCTTCCTGCTGCCGCCGGCTGTCTGGTCCGGAGCGTCGCCGCAGCTGCCAGGACATGAGGAGAGTGTCTGTGGATGGTGGATCGTGACCCCCCCTCCCCCAAGGCGAGTACCAACAACAACACACTCACACACTCACTCTCACTGTCTCTCACTCACTCTCTCTTTCTCTCTCGTCTGCTGATGTAATGTGTAAAAAAAATAAAAATGGGGAAGCTGTCTGCCGCAATGTGTAACAAAGGGGACGCTTTCTGCCGTAACGTGTAACAAAGGGGACGCTTTCTGCCATAATGTGTAACAAAGGGGACGCTTTCTGCCGTAATGTGTAACAAAGGGGATGCTTTCTGCCGTAACATGTAACAAAGAGGACGTTGTCTGCCGTAGCGTGTAACAAAGGGGACACTGTCTGCCGTAACGTGTAAAAAAGGGGACGCTGTCTGCCGTAATGTGTAACAAAGGGGACGCTTTCTGCCGTAACGTGTAACAAAGGGGACGTTGTCTGCCGTAGCGTGTAACAAAGGGGACGCTGTCTGCCATAATGGGTAAAAAGGGGGACGCTGTCTGCCGTAATGTGTAAAAAGGGGGTCGCTCTCTGCCGTAATGTGTAAAAAAGGGGGAATGTCTGCCGTAATGTGTAAAAAGGGGACGCTGTCTGCCGTAATGTGTAAAAAAGGGGGACGGTCTGCCGTAATGTGTAACAAAGGGGGACGCTGTCTGCTGTAATGTGTAAAAAAAGGGGACGCTGTCGGCCGTAATGTGTAAAAAAGGGACGCTGTCTGCCGTAATGTGTAAAAAAGGGTGCTGTCTGCCGTAATGTGTAAAAAAGGGGACACTGTCTGCAGTAATATGTAAAAAAGGGGTACCTCTGATCCCAATGCCCCAACTATTTCAACTCAAGGGCTACCTAAAACACATATGTTAAAATAAATAAATAAATGTTTAAATAAAAAAATAGAAGTAGGCAGGCACTGTCAGCCTACTTCCATGACATCACAAGTGGCGGTAAGGTTCATCGCTGGACTTTGCAGATCATTATGACTGCAGTGCCTCACCAGCCAATGACCTCACCGCACGCCACTGGTATACCGTCAGCGAGGCTGCGAGTCCCATTGCAGGTCCAGTGGCGAGCTTCGCTCACCAAAGGTTCTATTCACACTCAGTTGGTGGCGTGGACCCACCAACTGAGTGGGAATTAAGGGCAGGTGTCAATATGCAAGCCGTCTGCAAAATGCCGGCTGTCGGGATTTTGGTGTTGGTCGCCTGAACACCAGGATCCCGACCGCTGGCATTTTGACTGCATTCCCTGCAGTTAAATGCCTCTCTTCCATGAGCATTGACCGATGAGCATCAATCTTTAGACCACAAAATCTAAAGCTGGATACACACTACTTGTCAATCAGGATGCCGCCAAAGAACCAATTTCCAACCATTCGCCAAGAGAATTGTTTAATATGCACCCTTGGACATTGTGCATCTCTGAGGTGTGTATCTACAGTAGCTTAACATGTGCCTTAGTTCAGATAAAGCTGGAATGTCTCAGGGGGCAGAACTGGAGGCGACCATGCTACAGAGCTCAGAACAGTGGCCAGTGCACAATTGTGTGAGATGAGATGTAAAAGACATATACACTTATGTAGACACTGGGGTATATTCAATAACTGTCGGAAGCTGCCGTCTTGTCGGAAAGATGGCAGCTTCCGACAGTTTTAGGTCGGAAGGGATTCCGACCTATTCATCACGTCCCCATTTTTTCCGACAAGTCAGGAAACCCGACTTGTCGGAATTCTGTCGGAATGCACGCTGATCGGCGGCTAATTATATAATTATCAATTTACTTCATGATCTTCGCAAACAATATAGAGACATACTGTATATCCCACTTTTTAATTTTGGGAATTTGGACAAGTGCATATGAGAGGGCTTCATGGTTACTCAAGAAGGGGCAAGATCATGCCATGATAGCGTACTGTGCCACCAACAGCACCATTGTCCTGCATATGTGGTTGCCATGGTAGCCACAAGATACTTAGAGAACTGTAAATCATTAAAGCAATAGGAATAAAAACCTTAAGAACAAACAAATAATGGCGAGAATTAACTGCATTATAGCAATGATATGTAACCAATTAAAATACATAGTACATACACCTATGTAAACACCTTATTGAACCAATAGCGTAACCGATACAGTGACTATATGGTCCGTTAAGGGTAAGAAATAATAATAATGACATAACTTAGTCCCTTAGTGAAATCATCACAATTTTGAATGTAATATTTGTTCTTAATTGTGTCATAGTTTCTTTTTTTATTATCCCTAAATCCTTTATATTTTTGATATCTGAATATGAGTGATAGTTGGCTCATTATTATGGGTGGTATGTATTTTAGGGCTGGTTAAATATGTTTTACCCACTGATCACTCCCTAATGTTACTCATACAGGTAGGTATTTACCAATGTTAATTCACTATACTTTGGTATTACACTTGCAAGGCACACTTAATGCCCTGTCTTCTTGTATTACAGTTTGTTTCCAATTATAAAGGCACTATAGAAATAAATGCTAATAATAGTAAAAATAACATTCTATCACTTCTCTAGCAGAATTAACTCTACCTACAGTAACACTAAGGGGAACATTTACTAAGCAGTGATAAGAGCGGGGAAGTGAGCCAGTGCAGAAATTTCCCCATCAACCAATCAGCAGCTATGTATCATTTTATAGTATGCAAATTATAGATGTTACTTCAGTGCTGATTGGTTGCCATGGGCAACTTCTCCACTGGTTCACTTCTCCGCTCTTATCACTACTTAGTAAATGTATCCCTACATTTTAACATACTGTACTACACTCCTTCATTAATATTAATCTACTCTATATGGATCCGAAGTACAGTAGGGCATAAGCCCCCACATTGTGAGGAAATGTTGGGACTGTATATATTAACTACTTCCTCAAATGTTTTAGGGGTCTATTCATGAAACAGTGAAAAGTGTGGAGATGTGAGAAAGTGGAGAAGTTGCACATGGCAACCAATCAGCATTGTAGTAACATTTATAATTTGCATACTTTAAAATTATACAGAGCAGCTGATTGGTTGCCATGGGCAACTTATCCACTGGCTTACTTCTCTACTCTTTTCACGGCTTCATGAATAGACCCCTCAGTCTCTCAAACTGCCACACACCAATTTATCTGATTCTCAGTGGATCACGGACCTTGGGGCGCACTTCCCACCGCTGCCAAGCCTGTTCACATACATTCAGCATGTTGTCACCATTGACAACACTTTACCAACAGGAGCTATGACATTTTCCCCTTATAGAATGCCACCCACATCTGGGTGTGTGCAGCAGAAGTGATTTTAAGCACTATAACGGCTGATATTATGCCTGTGCCAGTTTACCATGAAATGTCAGGTTATATACGTTCAGTGAAGAGACCTGGGGCGGGATGTACTAAGCGGAAAATGCGGTAAACTCCCTGTTTACCGCATTTTCCTGATGTACTAACCCCCGGCCGGCAGGACAGCGCCACGTCGGGAAGCCTATGGGCTTCTCTCCGCGGCGCTGTGTGAGGGATCCGATCGGATCCCTCCCAGCAAGCCCTACGGCCGCCCCCGTCACCCCGCGCATGCGCAGACTGACTTCTGGGGCCGAATCCCGGAAGTCAGGCTGCCGCTGCGCATCGCGGAGGACAGCTCTTATCGGAAGAGCTGTCCTCCGCAATGCTGATCGCATATGTTAGTACATATGCGATCAGCATCGTGGCGCAGGGAGGCGATGGGCGGCGATGTACATTAGTACATCCCGCCCCTGGTACTTTCATATCAGTAATAAATTTCTGGTGTGCAGAAACCATGGATCAGATCTGAGGATCTTGTATAGGAGCAGAGAGGATATGGACAGACAGTAATCAGGAATTCTTCTTTGGGAATTGGGGTTCAATTAATGTATTTCATTATAAGTATTTAACTTAAAATTAATTATATTTATTATTAAAATGTAGACCGTATATGCTCGCATTTTTGCCCTGCTCAGCAACAGCTCTATTCCCATTTACAACAATTTACAGTCATGCCTGGTCAGAGTCAGGGGTGTAACGAAGGCAGTTTTGGTGGAGCACAATCTCCATGTGATGAAAATGTTAGTGGGTGTTATCCCCCCCGCTGCGCAATGGGCGACTGTACAGGCCACCACAGAGCAGGAGGAGGAGGAGCACAGGTGGTGGACACTGATGTAGACTAGATAGGGTACTAGGCAGCCAGAAGTGGCAGCAGGAAACACTGATAGCCAGCACATGCCAGAGCACTGTCCGCCATTTTTATATGTCTCACTGTTCGCTTGTATTTGTGCAGCAGGGTTACTTCTGTTCTGCAGCACCACTCTCTGTCCCCGCTACTGCAGCACCTCACTCCATCTAGCCCAGGTGCTGCAACTGGGGCACAGAGAGATGCTGCAGGATCAATGTAGAGAGTGCTGCAGCAGTTGGGGCAGAGAGAAGTACTGCAGCAGCCAATGCAGAAAGAGGTGCTGTAGCAGTTAGGGCAGAAAGAGGTGCTGCAGCAGCTGGGGCAGAAAGAGGTTGCTCCATAATCTCTCTGCATTGGGATGTAGTTATGTGACCGGCTGTCAGATAATCGCCGGTCACAAAACCGACGCCTGCATCCCGAGCCCTCAAAATCCCGACAGTCAGCATTATTATTATTATTATTATTATCCTTTATTTATATGGCGCCACAAGGGTTCCGCAGCGCCCAATTACAGAGTACAGAAACAAATAATCAAACAGGCCGGCTAACAGGGACTATTCCCACTCGTAGGTGTCCAAGACACCCATAGAGTGGGAATAGAACCTGTGTTGAGCACAGTTTGCAACCAAGCTCACAGCGTGGAGAGATGTCCGCCAGCATTCTATACCCCAGGATCCCGACATCAGTATGGTGACTGGCGGGATCCCAACGTGTATATGCAGCACTACTGTGGCATAACATTTATAAATGGCTGTACTGTGGGGTGATGTGTATAAGCAGAGATAGTGTAGTGTTAACGTTTATAAGCGGCTCTACTGTGGAGTAACATGTATAAGTGACTCTACTGTGTGATGTAACGTGTATAAGATGATCTACTGTGTAGTGTAATGTTTATAAGGGGCTCTACTGTTTGGTGTAACATGTATAAGGGACTCTCCTTTGTGGCATAACTTTGTGGCGTGTATAAGCGGCATTACTGAGGTTTAACATGTGTAAGGTGCTCTATTGTGTGGTATAATGTGTATAAGGGGCTTTACTGTGTGGCGTAATGTGTATAAAGGGTACTACTGTGTGGCGTAATGTGTATAAGGGGTACTACTGTGTGGTGTCATGTGAATAATGGACACTACTGTGACGTTTAATGTGAACTGGTACTGTTCCGTGGCCATGCCCTTTCCTCATGAAGCCACCTCCCTATATTTTTGTTGTAACACACTTTCCTATTTTAGACATGGGGGGCACCCAAAGAAACCTTTCACCCTGAGCTCCACAGCGGCCTACGATTTTGTAAGGAATACATTAATAGCAAACCATACCTCATTGGGATCTGTTTTGGGGGCATGAGTCACAGATTACAAAGAATAGCTATGCGTATATGTTTATACAGAGGCATAACCAGGGTTCATGGTGTCCAGGCAAAAGTAAAAAACGGTGCCCCCTACTAATAGTTCTAGAATTAAATAATTAAGCCAGGCCAGGGGCGAGCGAGCTGCTGTGCAGTAAAGTATGACTGTGACTCTCAGTCCTCCTTAACATGGCTCATAGTCAAAAGCTGAAATTGACTATCCTCTGTTTACAGGCTGTCCCAAACTGGACAGATTGTGGGTGCCGCCTTGGGCTTTGTAGTTCATAATAACAAAAATGCACAGCCTCAGACATGAGCTCCTCACTTATAGTTGTGCTGCTAACAAGCTTGCTTGTAGCACTTAACTAGACCAATGACATTGTTGTCAACTGCCAGCCACGTTCAGGTGCTCTCCCCATCCGCTCTTATGGAGCACTGATGCTACAAGGACATTGGTCCACTGAACTCTAATACGAGTAGTGAACGCTGGGGACAGGATTCTCCCACAGACTATCCCCACCCACCATTGTGAAGTTCCAACATCGATCCTTACCCTATAGAGAGCAATGAACACTTTCTTGGGGCAGGATCCCCTGGCAACAGAGCACACTGTTCTCTCACACAGAACTCACATTCTCACACACACCCCGACTCGGGGGTCGCCATGGTAGTGGTGTTAGGATCCTTTTACCCTCTAGCTACACATACCAACTTATATCTCCAGAACCATCCCTTACATTCTCTACATTTGAGGTCCATGCGATACGCCTCTACCAAACTACTAATCTTCGAGTTGCTGTCATTTACCGTCCACCTGACATTTCCTCCAAATTCCTCAACATCTTTGCTTCCTGGCTACCTCACTTCCTCTTTTCTGATGTTCCCTCCATTATCCTAGGTGATTTCAACATCCTTATCGATAACCCCACAAAATCACCTGTCTCTAGACTCCTTAACCTCACCTCTTCACTTGGTCTCTCCCAGTGGCCTCCTCACCCTCCCATGTGAATGGGAGCTCACTGGATCTGGTTTTTACTCTCTGCTACGATATTTCTGATTTCTCCAATTCCCCTTTTCCCCTCTCTGACCACCACCTGCTCTCTTTCAACTTATCCATCTCTGCTTCCCCATCTCTCCCTCCTAAGGCTACCATCACTAAGCGTAACCTTGAGGCTATTGACTCCTCATCCCTATGCTCCCTGTTTGACTTACTTCTCTCTCCTCTTCTCTCTCTCTCATGCCCTGAACAAGCCACATCCCTATACAATGCATCTCTTACTTCTGCTCTTGACTCTGTTGCTCCACCAACCACTATTCACCCTCTCAGATCAACACCTCAACCCTAGCACACTAAATCCACCAGATATCTTCAAAAACACTCACATACTGCAGAGCGACAGTTGAGGAAATCACGCTCTAAGGCAGAATTCCTCCATTTCAAATTTATGCTCTCATCCTTCAGTGCTGCCCTTTCCCTCGCTAAACAATCATACTTCAAAATTCTCATCTCTACCCAGTCTTCCAACCCCCCGGCGCCTCTTTGCCACTGTTAACTCTCTTCTCTGCCCACCACCACCTCCTCTCCCTTCCTCGTTGTCTGCACTTGTCTTTGCCACTTATTTCACATCCAAGATTAACTCCATTCGTCAGGACATCACATCCCATCAGACCAGCAACCAGCCACCACCCATCCTTTGCCAACCCTCCCCTTCCCTCTTACCAATTCTGACATCTTTCTCCCACGTATCTGGTGAGGAAGTCATGGCCCTCATATGTTCCCCCCACCACAACCTCCCCACTTGACCATATCCCCTCCCACCTCCTTCGCTACCTCTCTCCTTCTGCCTCTTCCCATCTTGCCCACCTTCTCAATCTCTCCCTCTCATCAGGCACTGTCCCCTCTGCCTTCAAGCATGCTCTTGTCTCCCCTATTCTTGAAAAACCTACCCTTGATCCAAACACCCTCTCCAGGTATCGACCCATCTCTCTCCTCCCTTTTGCCTCCAAACTCCCTGAGCGTATTGTCTATAATCGCCTCACTTCCTTTCTTTCCTCTCACTCACTGCTTGACCCATTCCAGTCTAGTTTCCATTCTCTCCACTCCACTGAAACTGCCCTCACAAAAGTCTGCAATGACCTCCATGCAGCCAAATCTAAGGGCCACTACTCTCTGCTTATTCTTCTTGACCTCTGTACTGCTTTTTGACACTGTGGACCACCCTCTCCATCTGCAAATCCTTCACTCTCTTGGTCTGCGTGATACTGTCCTATCCTGGCTGTCCTCCTACCTCTCTGATCGTTCCTTCTCTGTCTCCTCTCATGACACTACCTCCCCCCCACTTCCACTAACTGTTGGTGTCCCCTAAGGCTCTGTTCTTGGTCCTCTCCTTTTCACTCTCTATACATCCTCCTTAGGTGAACTCATTAGTTCTTTTAACTTCCAAAATCACCTCTATGCTGATGACACTCAAATCTACCTTTCCTCCCCGGCTCTTCTCACTCATACCTCCAACTGTCTCTCTGCTATCTCTTCCTGGATGTCCCAGCGCTTTCGTAAACTCAACATGTCTAAGACTGAGCTGATCATCTTTCCACCCTCCCTCACAACCTCACCTCCCACAATCTCATTATCCATTGACTATCTCCTCTAGCCCCCATGTACGCTGTCTTGGCGTAATCCTTGACTCCGCCCTCTCCTTCAAACCACACATTCAGCACCTCTCACAAACCTGTAATTTTTGTCTCAAAAACATTTCCAGGATCAGACCCTTTCTCACCCAGGATGCCACCAAAACCATTATTCACTCACTGATTATTTCCAGACTGGATTACTATAATCTCCTACTAACTGGCCTACCTGACAATTACCTCTCTCCACTCTAATCTATCCTCAATGCTGCAGCCCGGATCATCTTCCTCACCAAACGCACTACATCCACCTCCCCTCTCCTACAAGCCCTTCACTGGCTTCCTTTCCCTTTCAGAATCCAATTCAAACTTCTCACACTCTCCTGTCTTCTGACTGCTTCCTCCCACTTCTATCTCCAAGATTTTTCACGCGCTGCTCCCTTTCTCTGGAATTCTTTACCTCTCCCCCTCAGACTCTCCACCTCCCTACAGAACTTCAAACGGGCTCTTAAGACCCACTTCTTTACCAAATTCTTTACCAAATCTCATCCTAACCCTCTGTCCCATGCTCGGTCTACCCCATCTGTGTCACCCCTGTCTGTCTGCCCCTCCCCTTTAGAATATAAGCTCTCACAAGTAGGGCCCTCTTCCCTCATGTGCTTATCCTTTTCTTATTTTAATAATCCTCAACTGCCCAAATCCTGCAGTTTTTAGGTAATGTCGTCTACTGGTGTAGTAATGCTTAGTTACCCTGTACTTGTCCTATATTGTCTTCAACTGTATGTCACTGTTTTCCTGTTTTGATTATGTGCATATGTACTCTGTAACTGGGCGCTGTGGAACCCTGTGGCACTATATAAAATAGGATTTTAATACCTGCCGGTAAATCCTTTTCTCTTAGTCCATAGAGGATGCTGGGGACTCCAAAAGGACCATGGGGTATAGACGGGATCCGCAGGAGACATGGGCACACTATAAGACTTTGAATTGGTGTGAACTGGCTCCTCCCTCTATGTCCCTCCTCCAGACTCCAGTTAGAACTGTGCCCAGGGAGACGGACATTTCGAGGAAAGAATTTATTGTTTAAACACGGTGAGTGTCATACCAGCTCACACCTCAAACATGCCGCAGAACGTGGCATTCAATAGAACACCAGCCGACGGCATGAAATATATATACAGCAACATGCTGACCGAAAATGTAACACAACCTGTGTGTAAACACGACCAATAAAAGCATATCGCATGCCATGGCATGAACAACATCAGCAACAGACTGACTAAAAGGAAACACAACATGTGTAACCATAACCACTAACTGCAGATACAGTACGCACTGGGACGGGCGCCAAGCATCCTCTACGGACTAAGAGAAAAGGATTTACCGGTAGTTATTAAAATCCTATTTTCTCATACGTCCTAGAGGATGCTGGGGACTCCAAAAGGACCATGGGGTCTATACCAAAGCTCTACAACGGGCGGGAGAGTGCGGATGACTCTACAGCACCGAGTGCCCAAACAAGAGGGCCTCAACAGCCAGGGTATCAAACTTGTAGAATATTTGCAAAATTGTTTGAACCCGACGAAGCTGCTGCTCTGCAAGGCTATACACCCGAGACCCCTCGGTTAGCCGCCCAGGATGAGCCCACCTTCTTGGTAAAATGGGCCTTCACCGATTTCGGTAATGGCAATCCAGCTGTAAAACGAGCAAGCTTAATCGTAATTCAGATCCAGCGTGCAATAGTCTGCTTGGAAACAGGAACCCCAATCTTGTTGGGAGCATATAGGATAACAGATCTTCCGTTTTCCTGATCTGAGCCAATCTGTCAACCCAAATTTTCAAAATTCCGACCACATCGAGATACTCCGGCACCACAATAGGTTGGTTCAATTATCCGATGAAAACGCTTTTGTCAGAAACTGCTGCCGAGTTCTCAACTCCGCTCTGTCTTCATGGAAGATTAAACAGAGCTCTTGTGAGACCAAACTGCCAACTCAGATATCCGCCTTGCGGATGCCAAGGTCAACTGCATGACCACTTTCCAATTGAGGAATTTCAACTTAACCATACTGAAAAGTTCAACCAAAGAAATTGCAGGAACTGCAACACCACGTAAAGATCCCATGGTGTCACAGAGGCACAAAGGGAGGATGGCCGTGTTAGACCCCTTTTACGAAAGTATTAAACTCTGGAAAGGAGGCCAATTGTTTCTTGGAAGAAACCCAATAAAGCTAAAATCTGAGCCATAAACGAGCCCAACCTAAGAACGCATCCACACGATCTTGTAAGAAAAGAAAGGAGAAAACGATCCAACTGGAATTCTTCCGCAGGAACCTTCTTGGATTCTCACCAAGACACAAAATTTTCCCCCAAATATGGTGGTAATGTTATTACGTTACTTCTTTTCTGACTGAAGAGAGTAGGGAAGACCTCACTGGAAATACCCTTCCGGGCTGGGATCCGACGTTCAATCTCTAAGTCGTCAATGGAAATCGCGGTAAGCCTTGGAAAACCCACGGCCCCTGCCATAACAGATCCTCTCGCAGAGGAAAAATTACTGGGATCTCCTAGGAGTAAAATGCTGAAGATCCGGAAACCAGCCCTCCTTGACCAGTCTGGAACAAGGAGGATCATCTGAACTCTTGTTCCTCTTATAATCTTTAACATTTTTGGAAAGAGCGGAAGTGGAGGGAACACATAGACCGACTAAAACACCCACGGTGTCACTAGGGTGTCCACCGCTATTGCTTGAGGGGACCCCCGACCCGTAACAAAATTTTTGAAGTTTCTTGTCGAGGCGAGACGCCATCTTGTCTATTTGCAAAATTCTCCAAAGACTTATCACTTCTGTGAAAAAAACAAACCGCTTGATGAAGACTCAACCTTCCTGAATGGAGAACGTGTCCGCTGAGGAAGTCTGCTTCCCAGTTGTCCACTCTTGGAACGAACATTGCTGATATAGCGCTTAAATGTTTTCGTCGCCTAGCGGAAAATTTTTCTGGCTTCTGCCCTTTCTTCTCCGGTTTTTGTCTGTAGAAAACTGTTATAACGGCCCTTAACTCTAGACCGTTAATGGGGCGACAAGTAACCTAACATGACACTTGTCCTCAGTGAGAATTGCGCCACTACCACAGGATCAACATACTGGTCTTGAAACCATGATTATCCCAGGTGGAAACAGGACCACTTGTCCAACAGATCCAGCTAAACACTCAGATCTGGAACCTGCCCACTGAATGGCCTCGTAGGCCCCAACCATAATTTTTAGCAACTGACTATCAACGGATTGACACCGGTACAGGCCTGTCAGCGCTTCTTCTTTTTTTTTTGTGAAAGCAAATAAACTCTTCTCAGTACTGCCTCTAATAATATTGCCCAAGCCGATCACCGCGTCGCTGGGACCAACATGGATTCTGGCCAGTCCAGTTGTTGAAGAACAGTCAAGGAGAAAACAACGTTTCGCACCATTTGGCTTCTTGTTCTCTCCATAATTCGGAGAGCGATCCAGTACAGAATAAATATGACTCCTTACTATCGAAGGAAACCCATCCCACCGGCATCACCCTGGTGAAATGGTAACAACAATCCTGAATCGCAAACCTCAGGTAAGCCTAGACCTTCCTACTCCACTTTCAGAGTGGAGAACCCTGCCATGAGATATTCCCTCATGAAGATTAAGTAGGAAAAATTGGGATTTGTCTGACCGAGTCGTCTGGCCTCGGGAGTACGAAAAAGCTTGAACCACAGCTTCTTCTTTTTTTTTTTCTTTTTTTTTTATGACCGGAACAGCAGGACAATGACCTGATCCAGACTCAACTCTTGTATTGCGTCACATACTACCTCCCTGTCATGAGGAGGATCAGTAAGGTTGATTTGAAAAAATCAGTGAGGGGAATGTTTGGAGCCCCCGCATGTCCCCCTAGGGACTCTATCCTTAACTTACTGGTCCATGTTCTTTCCAGAACTGACTGAAGAGTATTAGACGAGGTCCCACCTGTGTGGGCCCCCGCAAGAGAGACCCAACGTCCCACGGTGGACGTGGCAGAAAACAACGGATGATTTCTGCTCCTGTGAACGTGAAAAGGCAGCTGACCTCTTACCTTCTTTACCTTCCTTTACCTGCAAAGAAAGGGGAATCCTTATCTATTCGGTCGAAATGACAGCATCCTACAACAATGCGTCACCATCCGTTGTGAGGGAACATAGGGCAAGAAAAGTAAACTTACCCATGGCACCTGCCTATACCATATGAACAAGGCCATCACCAACCAGGCTTCCCTTCATGGGAAAGAGACTCCACTTATTTTCGGATTCAGCATTTGCATCTCTTTGGTGAAACCACAACGCCCTCCTAGCCGAGACCGCCATGAAAGTGGTCCGCGCACTCAAGAGTCCCATCCCTTGTAGTCGCACGGTAGTATGTTGCAATGTTGCGGGAGAGTGCGGATGACTCTACAGCACCGAGTGCCCAAACAAGAGGGCCTCAACAGCCAGGGTATCAAACTTGTAGAATATTTGCAAAATTGTTTGAACCCGACGAAGCTGCTGCTCTGCAAGGCTATACACCCGAGACCCCTCGGTTAGCCGCCCAGGATGAGCCCACCTTCTTGGTAAAATGGGCCTTCACCGATTTCGGTAATGGCAATCCAGCTGTAAAACGAGCAAGCTTAATCGTAATTCAGATCCAGCGTGCAATAGTCTGCTTGGAAACAGGAACCCCAATCTTGTTGGGAGCATATAGGATAACAGATCTTCCGTTTTCCTGATCTGAGCCAATCTGTCAACCCAAATTTTCAAAATTCCGACCACATCGAGATACTCCGGCACCACAATAGGTTGGTTCAATTATCCGATGAAAACGCTTTTGTCAGAAACTGCTGCCGAGTTCTCAACTCCGCTCTGTCTTCATGGAAGATTAAACAGAGCTCTTGTGAGACCAAACTGCCAACTCAGATATCCGCCTTGCGGATGCCAAGGTCAACTGCATGACCACTTTCCAATTGAGGAATTTCAACTTAACCATACTGAAAAGTTCAACCAAAGAAATTGCAGGAACTGCAACACCACGTAAAGATCCCATGGTGTCACAGAGGCACAAAGGGAGGATGGCCGTGTTAGACCCCTTTTACGAAAGTATTAAACTCTGGAAAGGAGGCCAATTGTTTCTTGGAAGAAACCCAATAAAGCTAAAATCTGAGCCATAAACGAGCCCAACCTAAGAACGCATCCACACGATCTTGTAAGAAAAGAAAGGAGAAAACGATCCAACTGGAATTCTTCCGCAGGAACCTTCTTGGATTCTCACCAAGACACAAAATTTTCCCCCAAATATGGTGGTAATGTTATTACGTTACTTCTTTTCTGACTGAAGAGAGTAGGGAAGACCTCACTGGAAATACCCTTCCGGGCTGGGATCCGACGTTCAATCTCTAAGTCGTCAATGGAAATCGCGGTAAGCCTTGGAAAACCCACGGCCCCTGCCATAACAGATCCTCTCGCAGAGGAAAAATTACTGGGATCTCCTAGGAGTAAAATGCTGAAGATCCGGAAACCAGCCCTCCTTGACCAGTCTGGAACAAGGAGGATCATCTGAACTCTTGTTCCTCTTATAATCTTTAACATTTTTGGAAAGAGCGGAAGTGGAGGGAACACATAGACCGACTAAAACACCCACGGTGTCACTAGGGTGTCCACCGCTATTGCTTGAGGGGACCCCCGACCCGTAACAAAATTTTTGAAGTTTCTTGTCGAGGCGAGACGCCATCTTGTCTATTTGCAAAATTCTCCAAAGACTTATCACTTCTGTGAAAAAAACAAACCGCTTGATGAAGACTCAACCTTCCTGAATGGAGAACGTGTCCGCTGAGGAAGTCTGCTTCCCAGTTGTCCACTCTTGGAACGAACATTGCTGATATAGCGCTTAAATGTTTTCGTCGCCTAGCGGAAAATTTTTCTGGCTTCTGCCCTTTCTTCTCCGGTTTTTGTCTGTAGAAAACTGTTATAACGGCCCTTAACTCTAGACCGTTAATGGGGCGACAAGTAACCTAACATGACACTTGTCCTCAGTGAGAATTGCGCCACTACCACAGGATCAACATACTGGTCTTGAAACCATGATTATCCCAGGTGGAAACAGGACCACTTGTCCAACAGATCCAGCTAAACACTCAGATCTGGAACCTGCCCACTGAATGGCCTCGTAGGCCCCAACCATAATTTTTAGCAACTGACTATCAACGGATTGACACCGGTACAGGCCTGTCAGCGCTTCTTCTTTTTTTTTTGTGAAAGCAAATAAACTCTTCTCAGTACTGCCTCTAATAATATTGCCCAAGCCGATCACCGCGTCGCTGGGACCAACATGGATTCTGGCCAGTCCAGTTGTTGAAGAACAGTCAAGGAGAAAACAACGTTTCGCACCATTTGGCTTCTTGTTCTCTCCATAATTCGGAGAGCGATCCAGTACAGAATAAATATGACTCCTTACTATCGAAGGAAACCCATCCCACCGGCATCACCCTGGTGAAATGGTAACAACAATCCTGAATCGCAAACCTCAGGTAAGCCTAGACCTTCCTACTCCACTTTCAGAGTGGAGAACCCTGCCATGAGATATTCCCTCATGAAGATTAAGTAGGAAAAATTGGGATTTGTCTGACCGAGTCGTCTGGCCTCGGGAGTACGAAAAAGCTTGAACCACAGCTTCTTCTTTTTTTTTTTCTTTTTTTTTTATGACCGGAACAGCAGGACAATGACCTGATCCAGACTCAACTCTTGTATTGCGTCACATACTACCTCCCTGTCATGAGGAGGATCAGTAAGGTTGATTTGAAAAAATCAGTGAGGGGAATGTTTGGAGCCCCCGCATGTCCCCCTAGGGACTCTATCCTTAACTTACTGGTCCATGTTCTTTCCAGAACTGACTGAAGAGTATTAGACGAGGTCCCACCTGTGTGGGCCCCCGCAAGAGAGACCCAACGTCCCACGGTGGACGTGGCAGAAAACAACGGATGATTTCTGCTCCTGTGAACGTGAAAAGGCAGCTGACCTCTTACCTTCTTTACCTTCCTTTACCTGCAAAGAAAGGGGAATCCTTATCTATTCGGTCGAAATGACAGCATCCTACAACAATGCGTCACCATCCGTTGTGAGGGAACATAGGGCAAGAAAAGTAAACTTACCCATGGCACCTGCCTATACCATATGAACAAGGCCATCACCAACCAGGCTTCCCTTCATGGGAAAGAGACTCCACTTATTTTCGGATTCAGCATTTGCATCTCTTTGGTGAAACCACAACGCCCTCCTAGCCGAGACCGCCATGAAAGTGGTCCGCGCACTCAAGAGTCCCATCCCTTGTAGTCGCACGGTAGTATGTTGCAATGTTGCGGGAGAGTGCGGATGACTCTACAGCACCGAGTGCCCAAACAAGAGGGCCTCAACAGCCAGGGTATCAAACTTGTAGAATATTTGCAAAATTGTTTGAACCCGACGAAGCTGCTGCTCTGCAAGGCTATACACCCGAGACCCCTCGGTTAGCCGCCCAGGATGAGCCCACCTTCTTGGTAAAATGGGCCTTCACCGATTTCGGTAATGGCAATCCAGCTGTAAAACGAGCAAGCTTAATCGTAATTCAGATCCAGCGTGCAATAGTCTGCTTGGAAACAGGAACCCCAATCTTGTTGGGAGCATATAGGATAACAGATCTTCCGTTTTCCTGATCTGAGCCAATCTGTCAACCCAAATTTTCAAAATTCCGACCACATCGAGATACTCCGGCACCACAATAGGTTGGTTCAATTATCCGATGAAAACGCTTTTGTCAGAAACTGCTGCCGAGTTCTCAACTCCGCTCTGTCTTCATGGAAGATTAAACAGAGCTCTTGTGAGACCAAACTGCCAACTCAGATATCCGCCTTGCGGATGCCAAGGTCAACTGCATGACCACTTTCCAATTGAGGAATTTCAACTTAACCATACTGAAAAGTTCAACCAAAGAAATTGCAGGAACTGCAACACCACGTAAAGATCCCATGGTGTCACAGAGGCACAAAGGGAGGATGGCCGTGTTAGACCCCTTTTACGAAAGTATTAAACTCTGGAAAGGAGGCCAATTGTTTCTTGGAAGAAACCCAATAAAGCTAAAATCTGAGCCATAAACGAGCCCAACCTAAGAACGCATCCACACGATCTTGTAAGAAAAGAAAGGAGAAAACGATCCAACTGGAATTCTTCCGCAGGAACCTTCTTGGATTCTCACCAAGACACAAAATTTTCCCCCAAATATGGTGGTAATGTTATTACGTTACTTCTTTTCTGACTGAAGAGAGTAGGGAAGACCTCACTGGAAATACCCTTCCGGGCTGGGATCCGACGTTCAATCTCTAAGTCGTCAATGGAAATCGCGGTAAGCCTTGGAAAACCCACGGCCCCTGCCATAACAGATCCTCTCGCAGAGGAAAAATTACTGGGATCTCCTAGGAGTAAAATGCTGAAGATCCGGAAACCAGCCCTCCTTGACCAGTCTGGAACAAGGAGGATCATCTGAACTCTTGTTCCTCTTATAATCTTTAACATTTTTGGAAAGAGCGGAAGTGGAGGGAACACATAGACCGACTAAAACACCCACGGTGTCACTAGGGTGTCCACCGCTATTGCTTGAGGGGACCCCCGACCCGTAACAAAATTTTTGAAGTTTCTTGTCGAGGCGAGACGCCATCTTGTCTATTTGCAAAATTCTCCAAAGACTTATCACTTCTGTGAAAAAAACAAACCGCTTGATGAAGACTCAACCTTCCTGAATGGAGAACGTGTCCGCTGAGGAAGTCTGCTTCCCAGTTGTCCACTCTTGGAACGAACATTGCTGATATAGCGCTTAAATGTTTTCGTCGCCTAGCGGAAAATTTTTCTGGCTTCTGCCCTTTCTTCTCCGGTTTTTGTCTGTAGAAAACTGTTATAACGGCCCTTAACTCTAGACCGTTAATGGGGCGACAAGTAACCTAACATGACACTTGTCCTCAGTGAGAATTGCGCCACTACCACAGGATCAACATACTGGTCTTGAAACCATGATTATCCCAGGTGGAAACAGGACCACTTGTCCAACAGATCCAGCTAAACACTCAGATCTGGAACCTGCCCACTGAATGGCCTCGTAGGCCCCAACCATAATTTTTAGCAACTGACTATCAACGGATTGACACCGGTACAGGCCTGTCAGCGCTTCTTCTTTTTTTTTTTGTGAAAGCAAATAAACTCTTCTCAGTACTGCCTCTAATAATATTGCCCAAGCCGATCACCGCGTCGCTGGGACCAACATGGATTCTGGCCAGTCCAGTTGTTGAAGAACAGTCAAGGAGAAAACAACGTTTCGCACCATTTGGCTTCTTGTTCTCTCCATAATTCGGAGAGCGATCCAGTACAGAATAAATATGACTCCTTACTATCGAAGGAAACCCATCCCACCGGCATCACCCTGGTGAAATGGTAACAACAATCCTGAATCGCAAACCTCAGGTAAGCCTAGACCTTCCTACTCCACTTTCAGAGTGGAGAACCCTGCCATGAGATATTCCCTCATGAAGATTAAGTAGGAAAAATTGGGATTTGTCTGACCGAGTCGTCTGGCCTCGGGAGTACGAAAAAGCTTGAACCACAGCTTCTTCTTTTTTTTTTTCTTTTTTTTTTATGACCGGAACAGCAGGACAATGACCTGATCCAGACTCAACTCTTGTATTGCGTCACATACTACCTCCCTGTCATGAGGAGGATCAGTAAGGTTGATTTGAAAAAATCAGTGAGGGGAATGTTTGGAGCCCCCGCATGTCCCCCTAGGGACTCTATCCTTAACTTACTGGTCCATGTTCTTTCCAGAACTGACTGAAGAGTATTAGACGAGGTCCCACCTGTGTGGGCCCCCGCAAGAGAGACCCAACGTCCCACGGTGGACGTGGCAGAAAACAACGGATGATTTCTGCTCCTGTGAACGTGAAAAGGCAGCTGACCTCTTACCTTCTTTACCTTCCTTTACCTGCAAAGAAAGGGGAATCCTTATCTATTCGGTCGAAATGACAGCATCCTACAACAATGCGTCACCATCCGTTGTGAGGGAACATAGGGCAAGAAAAGTAAACTTACCCATGGCACCTGCCTATACCATATGAACAAGGCCATCACCAACCAGGCTTCCCTTCATGGGAAAGAGACTCCACTTATTTTCGGATTCAGCATTTGCATCTCTTTGGTGAAACCACAACGCCCTCCTAGCCGAGACCGCCATGAAAGTGGTCCGCGCACTCAAGAGTCCCATCCCTTGTAGTCGCACGGTAGTATGTTGCAATGTCCTAGACATGACCCACCTCAAGGGGTAACACATCTCTCCTCAGGGTAATTATATCGGATGACCAAGTAACCGACCATTTCTGAATACAATTACTCCCCCCTGCGCATGCAATGCAAGTATAATCAAAGCATATCATTAAAAAATCACTTAGCTTCCTGTAAACGATCCTTTGTGACAGGGCCCTGTGCAGAACAGGGGTTGACTCTCACTTTATTCTATCCATGGCAGGAAAAGAATAAACACACGGACTTCTCGTGATGATTTGAAAACATCTTGTCACGGCTGACCTAGAGTTATTCAACAGAGTAACCAGCACATGAGAAGGAAAAGTTTACTTCAGCATTCATTATAAATTCTTTTGTATAAACGTACACATTTAAATACACATAAACACACGTGTATATATATACATATCTCATATACATATATATATTTTTGTCAGGAACAGCAGGGTCCCTAATGACATTAATGCGTTCTTAATGCGTATGAACATGTACTGAATCCCGATGTTGTGGATCTAATCAGGAAACATTATGGTCAACAAAAGACATAGTATTCGTGTCGACAACAGCAAGTAGTAACTGGGCAAAATAACATTTTTGTGACCCCGAGGGGTCTGAGGTAAATATATACATAATTTTAATATTACTCCCCCACAAATATTACCACGTCTGTGCTCGAGCTACAGCTCAATGTAACCGCACCATACATATACATAAATATATATATACAGGTATAGCTTTTTTACATTAACATGTTAACTTATACCCAGTCATATTAGTTGGTGCCGACAGGGTCACCCACATACGTCTGTGTCTCCCATATAGTGTTTTCTTTGGAAAAGCTTACAACTACTGACACGCTGACACTTAATCTCATGAATCAAGTATCATCTGGAGTCGGCAGTGCCGACAGAGAGATTCCCATAGCTGTTTGTGGCAGAGCACTCACACATGCCGACACATGTATGCTAAACACCCACCGACATTACACTTACTATAATGGGTAGATCCCAGTATCTGACAGGGAAAACACAGAAACCGTTTACCAACCCATTTACCACACGCTCATTATATATATATATATATATATATATATATATATATATATATATACAGTGCATCATTTTTGTACCTATATTGCACTAAATAACTGTGCCCCCCCTCGTTTTACACTGTGAGCTGTTCAACAGTGTTTTGGCGGGGCCAGCGTCTCTGTGAGGAGAAAATGGCGCTGGATAGAGTTGTGAGGACTAAGCCACGCCCCCTTATCGGCACGCTTCAGTCCCGCTAGTTTTTCACATTTTTATACTGGCGGGGGTCTGTATACAGTGCCTATGCACTGTATACCTCTTTGCCAGGATGTACATATGAGGTATAATTGCTGCCCAGGGTGCCCCCCCTGCGCCCTGCACCCGTGTAGTGCCGCTTGTGTGTGGGAGCAATGGCGCGCAGCGCGACCGCTGCGCGGTACCTCAGAGACACTGAAGTCTTTTGCCGTCACTGAAGTCTTCTGTTCTTCTAATACTCACCCGGCTTCTTTCTTCTGGCTCTGTGAGGGGGGGTGACGGCGCGGCTCTGGGAACGAGCAGCTAGGCAAACCAAGTGATCAGACCCTCTGGAGCTAATGGTGTCCAGTAGCCTAAGAAGCAGAGCCTTGAAACTCACAGAAGTAGGTCTGCTTCTTTCCCCTCAGTCACACGATGCAGGGAGGAGCCAGTTCACACCCATTCAAAGTCTTATAGTGTGCCCATGTCTCCTGCAGATCCCGTCTATACCCCATGGTCCTTTTGGAGTCCCCAGCATCCTCTAGGACATATGAGAAATAAAGGATAATAATAATAATAACTGGGGACTTCAGGACCACTCCAGTGGGTAAATTCTAATCTGCCCTGGTGTCCTCCTCTGCCAGGCCTGTCAAAGCACCCAGGGCACATGTACACCACTGTGTGTATAGAGTAATGGCAAGCAATTTAATGGTGAGAAAAGAATGAAAACATATGATGACATCAAGGAGCATCATGGACACTTTTAAATTAAATATTAAGAATACCCTGTAGGCAGAAATATGACTACTGATTTTTAAAAGCACTCTGTGATTAATCGAGATGTGCTATCCTGGGCAGTACAGAGATCTAGGTTAGTCTTCAATACTTATTTTTATGAAGTTTCCTTTTAATTGATCGCCATCCTCCCATCGTCGGATTCTCGCAGACCTTGGTTTCTGTATAAGGCGCCGTGGCCGGGACTCAGTGCCATTTCACTGTGATACACGCTGAGCACTACACTGTACTCTGCTGTACTTTGTGACTTTGTATAGGGGGCACATTGCTGTATGCTGCACTATACTCTGCTGTACTGGCTGTCCTGTATAAGAAACGGTGTATAGGGGGCACACTGCTGTAATCTGTGCTATACTCTGCTATACTGGCTGTGCTGCATAAGTTATTGTGAATATGGGGGGCTGATAATGTCGATATTATCTGAGACCGAAAAGCTATACCTCTAGATACACTATTACCGTGGAGCCGCTATGGCCGCTAGGCGGAATACACGTGCTACGCACTTTGTACGCTATTTGCGTACAGAGTCCTGCACGTGGTACGTACTTGGCGTACACACGCCGCGCTGAGTGTACAGAGTACACACAGCGTGCGCACACACAATTGATAACCTTTAAACCTTGTTAATGATATAATGCAATGATATGATTACACTTTAAACCCTTGGCTGCAAAGTACTGCAACGATGTTATACCTTAAACCTTAAGTAGCGCTGACGGTATAAAGTAGCCGCAGTACGTACACCTTATCAATACCTATACACCTTATACAGTTAAATACACTTTAAAACCCTTGCAGGAAAGTGAAGACACAACATAGATTTGTAGTTGAAACCACAGGGTTCTAAGGCCACAGTGGATTATTCCAAAAGGTAAAACAATACAAATCATACACTACAGGCTAACAAGATAAATCTAAACAGAATAATGGCTACAGAGAATGTACATACGTGAGAATGTTCGCAAGCGCAACCCGGCCGGTCCTCCGCTAGTCAGATAGAAAGCGTTCAGAGTCTTCTGACCGGCCAGGCAACAATGGGCTTTTTATACACAACATGCATACACAATACAATGGTCACTGTAATCTCATTGTCCATTGGACACATGGATGTGTCCTTACATTACAGAAGAGGTCATAGGTGGATTTGAATAGGTGGGCAATGTCTTTCCCCAACTGCTCTTGTGGGTGGTATCCTCTGGATTCCCGCTGCATACATAATATACAGTAAATACAGTTAATGTTCATATTCTACTTTTGCACATAACTATACGCAGGAACATGCGATCTTTCTCTAACCAACACCGGAATGTTACCCTCAAAATACCCTACAGCTGGATACTAGACATCACCTTCCAACCTTTATCTGACCCTTCCTATCATGCAAAGGCGAATCTCTTAGTCCAGGAACTGTTTAAACTATTAATACTCGCTGACGTGGTGCAAGGGAACTATGGGTACAAAATGCACTATTTGGGTTAAATATGTAAAGTTCTAATAACCCTCTACGTGCTCACAAACTCAGCCGTAAATACCCATATCACGCGCATGATCGCCGGAGCGATCCTACGCAAAATTGCGGATATGTGCACGCACGGAGGACTGAGTGCACGAGCAGCGGGCATGTGCATGGGGTTAGTACAAGGCATATGCATTACAATATTTTTCGACTTTGACAGTCCACCCTTTGGCAGTCAACAATAACTGCCACTATCTAAACATTAAACAGAAAAATATACAATACAATATCTACAGATGGTTGGATAAAAATATACAATACATTATCCATAAAATGATTGGATGGTAGGAGGAGAGCAGTAGGCTGGAAATGTATGACCTAGTGGAATAGTAAAAGCATGTATGTATGAGTCCATGTCTGAGGGGCATGTATCATCGTGCCGTATATGTTCTAGATAAGCTTCGAGGTATTGCGAAGTATACATTAAATCCTTCTTATCCTGTATTAAGGGTCTGTAAGTGGGCCAACAAACACTACCGAGCTCTTTTCGGCTTCTTGGTCTAACAAATGGGGTGCACATTTAGTTGATGATACATGGAAGGAGAACATATGTGAATGTTAATATATGGATATCACCTGTCGATTATGTGCGTCACTAATTGAAGGTTGTAGAGATGAAGATAAGACACATATCAAAAATACATTTACATAACATTTGCGTAATCATTCTTGGGTGTTGATTGAAGTCTTTTTCCGGATGGGTGTATTTTTGCTGAGGGGGAAACAAAGGAAAAATGGGTGAAAGAAACGGCCCGTGGAATTCATTTGCAATCATGTCTTATTACAACATTGTCTCTATGGACGGGTCATAAATTAAATCTGCTGCTATAAAAATGCCCCCGCTCCTTAAACTCATCACTTTTGTACCGTGCTTGCACCGCGTTAAAATTCGAACACACCTAAATATCAAACCAATAATTATGACGACTCCCAGGATACAAAGGAGAAACTTTCCCACACTCATAATAACATTTTGAGCCCACTCTCCTAATCCTGAAAACCAATTTCGTGGGTTCAACCATGAAACCCAGCCGGTCAGTTCATTACTCACAGCAGTAAGGGTAAGGTTGTGTCTCCTTCGGAACTCCCACTTCAACTGCAATATATCGTCCATCTTTTGATCGATGACCTCGGTTGGGTCATCAGTGCTGTTTGTAATATACGTGCAGCACTTCACACCATACTGAGTTGCCAAAGTGACACAGTACCCGCCTGTCACGGCTGTGATATAATTGAGGACCATCCTGTGCTGGATCAGTTCCGTTTTGTAAGCTTGCAACTCCCTTCCTGTATACCTGAAGGTGTCGTCATACATCTCAGTGATATTATCTATCAGATTCGCTAGCGCATGGATATACCTATAATTTACAATTCCTCTGGCGGTTTGGGTGATGTCTAACGCGAGTAGGAATTGAATCCCGGTGGATTCATGGATCAAATCAGAGGCTACCTGCTCTGTCCTATCTATGAGGTGTCTCTTAACGATGTGTTCATAATGAGTATGAGTATAAGGAGCTTGAGCACTGCGGTGAACGTCTTTCATCTTATCATGGGTTATGGTCATAACCTCTGGCAACACTCTTCCAACGTAACACAATCCCTCTGAGTTTGGGGCAAGCCACTTATACGCCTTCCTCCCACATATGAAATAGGCATCATCGGGGAGAACATATGGGACAGAATATGACATTACCATATTGCAGACTTTCCAAGTGAAAAACCCAATCCCTATTTCTCTCATCTGTTCAGTACAAGTATCAGGCTGTATGATATGCGCACAGTACCCTGGTGATACTTCTCCAACCCGCATGGTCTTGCTTCCTAGAGTATACCTATACCGGAAATACCTTCCACTGTCGGCTATTTGGCGTATAAGTTCAGAGTCTACGGGTATCCTGTCAGCTCTGTGCGAAAATGCCATGGTTTGGTTATTCCATGTCACTTCCCAATTTCCCGGCTTTCGGGAATTGGAAATGTTGATACACACTAAGGATCTATCTACATGATATTGGTGGAGCTTCAAACTAGGGGGCCTAGAAATATTAAATTTCTTGTCCACCGGTCTCCCACCCCGTAATTCGAGTACCTCGTCTATTGCTAAAGTGTACGGTACTAGTCCTGACTTGCTCTGACCTTGAGGTACTTGTGAGCACACCCAGCATTCCGTTTGGTTTAAAACCTTACCCACTAGTGAGTGGTAGTCACTCAATGGATGACGGTCCATGTTGATATTAAGGCTGGACTGACATCTCTGGATGCACACATCCTCAACTATGTTTTCACAATTCCTACAAATGCAATTTTCCTCAGCCAATAACCCTTCACAGTGCCTCCTAGTTTCCTGAGTACCAGATCGTTTTCTGATACTCGCCTTTGTTCGATTGATGTGTTGCTCTTGGAATTCTACAAATCCGTCCTTGTCATCAGAACCCATTCCAGATCCTTTCTCGACCTCTCTGGTATTCTCACCGAAACAGACTGCTCTGGTCAACAACAGTGTTAACAGGAAAACCCGGAACGCAGTCTCTTGGGGTAAGTCCATCTTGTTAAGGGGAGAGAAAGGGAACAAGAAGGGGGAGGAAAGGAGGGTAATGGGAGATGGAGAAAATAATAATGAGGGAAAAAGAAAACTGGCCTCTGGTCTTGTTGTTCTCCGTGCTCAGGTGCCGTGACAACAGTCCTGCCTCTCAACCTTCCCGGAACAGACACTCCAGTGATACGATGTTCTCTACACTCTGCTCTTTGTCACGGGTTCTCTCTGGGTCAGCGACCTTCTTACAGTGGGACGAGTGGACCCAAGTCTCTCTTTCAGCAACCTTTAATGCTGTCGTGCTGGTTAGTAAGACTTGGTACGGTCCTTCCCACCTGTCAATGAGGCAACCTGAGCGTAGAAAAATTAGAATCATTACATAATCCCCAGGTTCAATGTCATGACAATTACTGTTTGGTAGGTCAGGAATCACCAGCTTTAGATTTCTGTTTTGATTCCTCAGCTGCTGGCTCATCTTAACCAAATATTTTACAGTCACTTTCAAATCATCCTGGGGGTCAATCATTACATGGGGTTGTCGACCAAAAAGAATCTCAATGGGTGATAGGTTAAGGGGGGACCTGGGAGTGGTTCTGATGCTATACAATACAAGCGGCAAAGCTTCTGGCCACAACAATCCAGTTTCAGCCATCACTTTGCTCAGCTTGTTCTTAATAGTGCTGTTTACTCTCTCCACCTTCGCACTCGCCTGTGGGCGGTACAGAGTATGCAGCTTGCTTTTTATTCCCATTAGTTTGCACATAACCTGAAAGACTTCACCTGTAAAATGGGTACCCCTGTCTCTTTCAATAATTCTAGGGATACCATATCTGCACACAAATTCCTGCACAATTTTCTTTGCAGTGAACGTAGCAGTATTTGTGGCAGCCGGGAACGCTTCTACCCAATTGGAAAACACATCAATACAGACTAACACATATTTTAAATTTCTGCAGGGTGGCAACTGTATGAAATCAATCTGTATTACCTGAAAAGGGCCATCTGTTGGCGGGATATGGGATGGTTCTGTTGATATTGACTTTCCAATATTCTTCCTCAAGCAGATAAGACATGTCATTGCTCTCTTACCCGCATGAGAAGAGAATCCTGGTGCACACCAGTAGGCTCTCACCAGCTTACACATACCCTCTTTGCCCAGATGAGTCAGACCGTGTGCCGCCTCAGCTAAACTTGGAAGATATGCTCTGGGGGCCACTGGCTTACCCTGTCCATCTGTCCAGAGTCCTGAGGACTCCTGGCCATACCCCTTTGACCTCCAGACTGCCCTTTCCTGTGGGGAACACAAATCTTGCATTTCACTTAATTTTTGTGTATTGACGGTGTTGAATATCATCAGTGATGTGATATCTGTTTGTATGGGGGTGCTGGCTGCTGATTTAGCAGCTTCGTCTGCCCGGCTGTTACCAAGTGACACTGGGTCTTGACTGTAAGTGTGGGCTTTGCACTTGATAACAGCCACTCTGTCTGGTTCTTTTATCGCTGTTAGAAGCCTTTTTATGTGGGATGCATGCGCTACAGGTGTGCCAGCTGCCGTCATGAAATTTCTGAGGCGCCATAGGGCCCCGAAATCATGCACTACTCCAAAGACATACCTAGAATCTGTATATATATATTGGCTGACTTACCCTTGGCCAATTCACACGCTCTGGTTAGGGCGACCAGCTCAGCAACTTGTGCTGAGTGCAGTGGGCCCAGGGGTTCAGCTTCTATGATACCTCTGTCATCTACGACTGCGTATCCAGTACAGAAGTCTCCCGAGTCCGTCTGTCTGTGGCAACTACCGTCAGTGTAAAAAGTAAAATCTACGCCTTCCAGTGGGTTGTCACTAATGTCGGGTCTTGCAGTGAAAGTTTGGTTCAGATATTCCATACAATCATGTGTGTCAGTGTCTATACTAAATCCTCCTTCACCATCATTCTCATCCTCCACCCTTTGTGCCTGTCCAGGCACACCTGGCAGATAAGTTGCAGGATTTAGTGCGCTGCATCTCTTTATGGTGATGTTTACAGGGGCCATTAGTGCTAATTCCCATCTTGTAAACCGTGCTGATGAGACATGTCTGGTTTGGGCAGAGTTCAGTAAGGCTGACACTGCATGAGGTGTATGGATGGTCAGGTTGTGTCCTAACACTACGTCTTCGCTTTTACTCACTAGCAAAGCTATTGCTGCAACACTTCGCAAGCCATGTGGGGAGAGACCGTGCTACGGTGTCCAACTGTGCACTGTAGTAAGCTACCGGCCTGCTGGCATCACCATGTCTCTGGGTTAGGACACCTGTCGCGCACCCAGAACTTTCCGTACCGTATAATTCAAAGGGTTTCCCATAATCTGGCATGCCTAATGCAGGTGCCTGTGATAGGCACTGTTTGAGCTCTCTCAAATGCCAGTTCGGACTCATCTGTGTGAGAGATCCGATCTGGTTTGTTCGAGGAGACCATTTCTTGCAAAGGTAAAGCCAGTATGGAGAACCCTGGGATCCAGTTTCGGCAGTACCCACACATTCCAAGGAAAGTGCGGATCTGCTGCTGGGTTTGTGGCAGAGTCATGTCGCGAATCGCCTGTATTCTATCAGCGGTGAGGTGTCTAAGTCCTTGTGTCAAGCAATGTCCCAAATATTTTACCTTGGTCTGGCACAACTGCAACTTATCCTTGGAAACCTTGTGTCCCATATTAAAAAGGTGAAACAGAAGCTGTTTCGTGTCTTTCAAGGACGATTCGAGTGAATCAGAACACAGTAGTAAGTCATCTACATACAGTATTAATACTGATCCGCTCTCAGGTTGAAAGGATTGTAAACAGTCATGCAAATCCTGGGAGAAAATACTTGGGCTGTCAATGAAACCTTGGGGGAGACGAGTCCAGGTGTACTGTACTCCCCTGTATGTGAATGCAAACAGGTATTGGCTGTCAGGGTGCAGAGGGAAGATGGGACTATTGGCAGTGCTGGACGTCCTAACTAGGATGCCCTGTTGTAGCAAGCGCTCTATGACTGGGTACACTCCTAATTCCACCTCTGGCTTCAGAGGATACTGTGGGATTTTTGGAGCTATCCTACCATCTTTTACTTGCACTACTACAGGAGCTACATTTGCCATCAATCCAGTGTCTTGTCCATCTTTGGTCCAGAGGGATTCCGGTATCTGGGAGATCATTTCCTCTACCTTGGATGGACACCTGTCTATAACAGCAGAGTGTGACATTAACCTTTGTGGGGTGTCTAACATATCCTGCACTTCCTGAACGTGATTCTCGGGTATATCTAAGAAGACACCCTCAGGAGTACAATATATGACACACCTCATTTTACACAATAAATCTCTCCCAAGTAGATTAGTCGGAGCCGATGCAGCTAGCAAAAAGGAATGCTTGGTCTGCAAAGGCCCTATCGTAATCTACGCTGGTCTACTTAAAGGGTAGTGTTGCACTATTCCTGTTACCCCCATTGCTGAAATTGTTTTACCCGTGGTTTTCATGCCTACCGTTGAATTTAACACTGACCTGGCCGCCCCTGTATCTACAAGAAAAGGTAGTGATCTACCAGCTACATCAACTGTGACCTCAGGTTCACTTCCAAGGCTAGCAATCAACTTCACTGGCTACAGACTACAGGTGTGGCCTAACCCCTACTGTATGTTGTGACCCTCCAGCAGCGTGCTGGCAGCTACAATATGTGAGGGGGGTAGCTGAGAATTTTCAGAGGTCTGCCAGTCCCTCCTAGGTGGGTACCTCCTTGTTTCCCCTGCATGTGGCTCATAATTCCTCCTATGCGATCCCTGATCCCAATTACGTGTATCATAATGTGGTTCATGTTCTGGTCTAGGGGGTCGGTATACCTTATGTGTGTCCTTAAACCGACAATTCCGTGCATAATGTCCTTCCTTCTTACAGTTATAACATACTACTACATACGACTTACCATCAGGGGTCTGGGGTTTTGGCTGATGTGGTTTGGTTGTAAGGGCACTTATACTTACTGTCATCAGCTTATCCCCCTGTGACTCCCTGTGCTTAATGATGTTCCGATCGTGCTCGACAGCGGACTCTCTTAATGCAGCCACCGAGATACCTCTCCAGTTAGGTAGAGAGGTTTGTACCCTGGTTCTTAATGTGTCTTTTAACCCGTCCATTAATACGGACACAGCTACCTCCCTGTGATGTACATTTTCCTTAATGTCCTCGACCCCAGTGTATCTAGCCATTTCCTGCAGTGCACGATGGAAATATTCAGATGCAGCTTCACCTTCTTTTTGTCTTATGGAAAAGATTTTATTCCATTTGACAACAGTAGGGAAATATACTCCTAATTGTAGATTGATCTGTCGTACATTCTCCTGAGTGTACTCATCAGTGAGAGGTACTTCTACGTCCAATTTACAATCAGTAATGAATTTCGCAGGGTCAATATTGGAGGGTAAACATGCCCGTAGCACTGTTCGCCAATCTTTGTTTGTGGGTTCGGTGGCATTACCTAATTCTTTAATAAACCTCTGACATGCGGCTAGATCCTTTCTGGGATCGGGAAATTCAGACATAATCGTCCTCAATTCTGTCCGGGACCAAGGACAATGCATAGCAATGTTCCTGATGGGAGTGATTCCCTGAGCGTCAGTCTTCCCATTGGGGACTGCGATCACCCTGACAGGATTTAGTTCAATTACATCATTTTGTGTTGACTCTACAATCTGAGGTGCTATTGTCTCTGCATAATGTACGGTACCGTACTTACCTGTGGACACGACCTCACCTGTCCCTCCGCTAGGGGCCTTTGCTACTGCTCTTACTGTTGGGCCATGCCCACCTGGGTGACTTGTATGGTGGCTGCTAGAGAGAGTGCCGATATCATGCTGGGCTCATCTTCTTGCTCGCAGTCCTGAGGGAAGTTTAAAATGGGATACAACTTGCACGGGTTAGCATTAGTACATTTATCAAGTTTACTCTTATCATATATCAGTATGCCATTGTCTGTAGCCACTTTCTCCCCCACAATATACGGTAGTGGTGGTGCGGTTGCCATCAGCTCCCTGCTAGGTTTGGAACCGGCTGCGTGAGCTAGTTCCCTCTGCATATCGCCCTCTTGCTGCCATAAATTTAAACAGTTTGTGTGTCTGACACTTTGTTTTTGGGATTTTAACAGACATATCCTAATCCTTAAATTCTGCAGCACCTCTGGTTCAAAACTGCCTACCCTAGGGAATGGTTCCCTATCTTCCGCAGTCATACGTTCCCATTCATTGCATAAAACCTCTGTGTGTGATCCGTACTTCTCAGACATTATGTACCTCGCCGACCCCCTGGGCCGCGGAATATCAACCTGAACCCTGGTTGAACGTCCCTTACTTGAGCAACTGGCCCCCATATTTTGCAGGTATTGCCTTCTCAGCTAATTCCCACAAAAAAAACAAAATACTCAATATAAGGCAACGGTGAAAGTTCAACGAGTGCTTTCACCCACTCACCGCCCACGTTGGCCAATACTACCAAATACTGTCGTCAGCGAAGTTAGTACCCAACCTAGGGCCACTATGTAACCTCTATTCACTGGAAGTATATGGGAGTGACTTACCCCTTCCAGTAAATATTGGTTGTTGTAGATTTCCTGAGTGACCAGCGAAACTCCCTTAAAATAAAATAAAAAAATTGTACACAAATCACGCTTGCGTATGCTATACCCAGCGCTAATGATCCCGCGATTTTACGCAAAGCTCGTAAAAAGGGTATCACCTTGCACTAAGTATTGCACTCACGAACGCGCGGTCCAATCGCACAGTGTATAGGTAACTGTTACTTACCCGCCGTACGACCAATGGAATCGATTGTTCAGGCTGCGAAACCTCAGCCGGAGCGTATCTAAACGGGCCTATATGGGTTCTTCGCTAACCCCCTGGGCTGCGGTATCTAAACAAAAACCTCGCTGACCTTTGGTCTGCGGTACTCTAAACCTTCGCTGACCTTTGGTCTGCGATATCTGCTACCTTGCTCCTTTGTACTTTAATCAATATTAACGTGAGCAAGCTACTCTCACGCCACCAAGTTTCCACTCACCTGGTGTGGTCTCCTATGGGATCCCGAATTCCTTGGGTCCACAAAACCTTTATTGTTTGCACACTCACACTCTTTCACTCAAATACACTTTGGTTTTTCTGTACAGAAAATTAACTTTCATTCAGATAAACAGCCCTAGTACCAGAGGTAATACAGTAAAAAAGGTTTTAAACTAAATATTGGAAACTGAGCAATTTGTGCTATTATCGCGTGGCTACCGTCCCGCACCTAAACTAATACAATGCTATTGTGTAATTTGTACTTAGCGGCCGTACCCTTACGCACGTTGCGTAAACACGTGACGTGCGTATGTCTTTACGTTGCGTACGCAGTCCCGTACTTTGTCCGAGACACGTGTACAAAGACCGTACGTCCGCAGTAGTACAAATCCCACACTTCTATAAATGTAAGCGATATTACCTATGATCGTTTACTTAACACAACACAGTATCTTTCTGTATAAACCTGTTTAACTAGGCCAGACTGTACTTGTGTTTTATGTTTACTCCCTTAATATTAACTCTATATTTTAACTAAATAGCAACAAATTTCTCAGCACAGGTCAAAATGAATCTAGTAATCACTACTTATGGCAACAATGCGAGCAGGTATACAAAGTACAGGTGTATGCGTGTGTTGTGTGCGCTTTTGGCGCCAAACAGAATTTCACAGGTTTTAAAAATAGCTTTTCGTTCTTACCTTACGGATTCCACCAGCATCCCTACAAACCATGCAGAGCAGACGCTTATCTTATCAACAATTGAAGCAGGGTTTACCAGTGTATTCTACGGCCAGGAAAAGGCTTACGTAGGATACCTGTCCGCCCTTTGCTGATAGATAATGTCTGCTTTAACCTGCTAGGTTGTGGGTATGAGGAAAAAACGGACGATGCCCCCAATTGATAATGTCGATATTATCTTACACCATAAAGCTATACCTTTAACACACTTTTACCATGGAGCCGCTGCGGCCGCAATACTTAAGATACACGCTACGTACTTTGTACGCTATTTGCATACAGAGTCCCGTACGTTTGTACGGACTTAGCGTACACACGCCGTGCTGGGGGTACTAAGTACACACAGCACGCGCACACTTAATTGATAAACTTTAAACCTTATTAGTAATACGATGCAATGATATGATTAGTCTTTAAACCTTATGCAGCAAAGCACTGCAATGATGTTACACCTTAAACCTTACGCAGTGCTGACGGTATAAAGTACCCGCAGTGCGTACACCTTATCAATAAACTCTTAAACCTTATACAGTTAAATACGCTTTAAACCCTAGCAGGGAAATGAGGACACAACAACGATATGTAGTTAACCACTGGGTTCTAAGGCCACAGTGGATTATTTGAAAGGGGATAACAGTACAAATTATACACTACAAGGCTAACAAGATAAATCTACCACAGAACAATGGCTACAGTCAATGTACATACGTGAGAATGTTCGCTTGCGCAACCTGGCCCAGTCCTCCACTCATCAGGTAGATAGCGTTCAGAGTCTTCTGACCGGCCAGGCAGCAATAGGCTTTTTATACACAACTTCCATACACAATACAATGGTTACTGTAATCTCATTGTCCATTGGACACAGAGATGCATCTTTACATTACAGGAGAGGTCATAGGTTGATTTGAAAAGGTGGGCGATGTCTTTCTCAACTGCTCTTGGGGGTGGTCTCCTCTGGATTCCCGCCGCATACATAATATACAGTAAATACAGTTTATATCTATATTCTACTTCTGCACATAACTATACACAGGAACATGCGATCTTTCTCTAACCAACACCGGAATGTTACCCTTAAAATACCCTACAGCTGGATACTAGATATCACCTTATAACCTTAGTCTGTCCCTTCCTATCATGCAAAGGCGAATCCCTTAGCCCTGGAACCATTTAAACTGTTGATACTTGCTGATGTGGTGCGGTGGAGCTATGTGTAAAATATGCACTATTTGGGTTAAATATGTAATGTTCTAATAACCCTCTATGCGCTCACAAACTCCGCCGTAAATACCCATACCACGCGCAGGAACGCGGGAGCGACCATACGCAAATTGCGGATATGTGCACGCACGGCGGAACAAGTGCACGCACAGCGGGCATGTGTGTGGGGTTAGTCCATGGTGTATGCATTACAATATTTTTCGACTTTGACACCATGCACAGAAACAATATCCCACCCAAATCTAAATGCCTCTGCACATGCTACATCTGCCCCATAGGGGTTTCTATCATGGGTGCATCATGGGGGCATCAGGGCACACATTGCACCCAAATTTTAGTACTCACCTCTCCAGCATCCAGTGTTGGGCTGTCACGCAAAAAAAATCACCTCCAAAATGGCCACTACACATGTGCATTGGAAATGTTTCCAGAGACCTGCACCGTGGAGAGGAGGGGGCCCACCCGAAGTCTGCACATGGGCCCCCTCCTCTCTTACAACGCCCCTGATCTTCCCCACATGCATTTCAACATGGTTTTGTCCATTAGTGTGCTTTTTTTTGGTTTGCTAACAAACCTAAATAACCCCCCGAAATCCAAATCCAGCAAAAATGATCCGGCGCACATGTCTAATTGTAATGAGGTTAAATTGTCCTATTCCAGAATTGTATGGTTACTTGTAGTTTTCCAGAATGGGTCTGAACACACTCTGCAAAATCTCAACATCTCTCCAGTTTTATATTTTAACCACTTGCCTGACATGGTCGCATCAGATGAGACCATGCCTGCAAGTGCTCTATCTGACCTGGTCGCACAGGATGCGACCAGTCAGATAGAGAGTGTTAGCAGCGGCAGGGAATATAAACTTCCCTCCGCTGCTGCTGTGAGAGGGACCGGAAGGTCCCTCTGCCTCCCTGCACTCTCCCCCTGTGTCTGCCATGCTGCCGATCACTGCTGATCGGTCAGCACGGCAGGATTTCCCCCCCCCTGCAGGCATGGTCGCTGCAGACAATGGCAGCCGCTGGGGAGAGTAAATGAACCCTCCCAAGCCAGCCCCAGACCACCCTGTATACCTGCAGGCTGCCCCGGCTTTCAAAATGAAAGCCGCGATGTTCCTGATGTTCCGATGGTCGCGATGTTCCTGATCGATGTTTTGATGTTTGAAAAAAATATTAAATATATATATATATATTTTTATTTTATTTTTCCTTTTTTTAACTAACATCATTTGGGATAGGGTTAAAGTCATGTTCTTCACCTACCGATGTATCCACCGTTATCTTGAGTAGTTTTCTGTGCCTAGTCACAACATGGTTTATTAGCATAAACCCTTCAACTATTGTTCTCAACTTCAATACAATACAGAGAACAATACAGCAGGGGATTAAGTCATTACAGCAGGGGATTAAGTCTGACTGGCCAGTCATAGTTAATCCTATTAACCGTCAAGATAAATGTGGATACATCTGTAATTCACTCATAAAAAAACTAGATATGTGCACCGGAAATTTTTCAGGTTTTGTGTTTTGGTTTTGGATTCGGTTCCGTGGCCGTGCTTTGGATTCGGACGCGTTTTGGCAAAACCTCCCTGAAAAATTTTTGTCGGATTCGGGTGTGTTTTGGATTCGGGTGTTTTTTTTAAAAAAAAACCTCAAAACCAGCTTTAATCATAGAATTTGGGGGTCATTTTCATCCCATAGTATTATTAACCTCAATAACCATAATTTACACTCATTTCCAGTCTATTCTGAACACCTCACACCTCACAATATTATTTTTAGTCCTAAAATTTGCACCGAGGTCGCTGGATGACTAAGCTAAGCGACCCAAGTGGGCAGCACAAATACCTGGCCCATCTAGGGGGTGTGGTATTGAAGGTCGACAGTAACTAGGTGGACAATGTCTAGGTCAACCACTATTGGTCGACAGTAACTAGGTCGACAGGGTCTTTAGGTCGACATGTTCTAGGTCCACAGGTCAAAAGGTCGACATGAGTTTTTGATGTTTTTTTGGTGTCGTTTTCTTCGTAGAGTGACCGGGAACCCCAATTAGTGCACCGCGTCCCCTTGCATGGCTCGCTTCGCAGATTACCGTTTCAATCGTAGTCCACGTGGATCGTTAAGTATGAAAAGGTTCAAAAAAAGAAAAAAATTGTGAAAAACTCATGTCGACCTTTTGACCTGTCGACCTAGAACATGTCGACCTAAAGACCCGTTCTAGGTCGACAGGTCAAAAGGTCGATATGAGTTTTTCACAACTTGGACAACCTAGACCTAGACCTAGTTACTGTCGACCAATAGTGGTCGACCTAGTTACTGTCGACTTAGAGACCGGATCCCCATCTAGGAGTGGCACTGCAGTGTCAGACAGGATGGCACTTAAAAAAAATTAGCCCCAAACATCACATGATGCAGAGATAAATAATAAAAAAAAAGAGTTGCAAGATGGAATTGTCCTTGGTCCCTCCCACCCACCCTTATGTTCAGGGGCGGATTGGGAACAAAAAGTGGCCCTGGAAAAATTTGTACTAGTGGCCCCACATGGGCAGCACCAGAGGTGTAAGGTCTAGCCATGGGCCATGGCAGCAGCACCCTCCTCCCAAGACTTTCCAGATAGTGGGCATGTCCAGCATCAAGGGGGAAGTTAAAACGAAATAAAATTAAATATTATGAGCACATTATATGATAGACCTTCAGAATTTAGGAAACTATATCATTCTATAGAAAGATATATTTTCTTTATTATTGCACCAACCGTATCCCAATCACTATTCACTCAATCTTATATGTCAGCCAAGCAGGCAGACAGAGCATACACTAGATCATCTGCAATGGGATCAGTACGTAATCCCGCTGGACGGGATCCCGGCGGTCGAAATACCGACGCCGGAATCCCGACCACACAATCCCGACAGGGGTGGCGAGCGGAACGCAGCCCCTTGTGGGCTTGCTTCGCTCGCCACGCTGCGGGCGCGGTGCCTCGCTACGCTCGGCACACTATTATATTCTCCCTGTATGGGTGTCGTGGACACCCACGGAGGGAGAATATGTCGGGATTGTGGCGGTCGGGATTGTGGCGGTCGGGATTCCGGCATCGGGATTTCGACCGCCGGGATCCCGTCCAGCGGGATGTTGACCGCATCCCTCTGCAATCACAGGCTAAGTGGCAAAGTAGTTTTCATATATGCAAATTATTTAGCATCTTATTCATTATGTCTATAAAAAGCACCACATGTCCTCAAACAAAATAGGCCCTACGGGTGCGTCGGCCCACTGGGAATCTTCCCTATAAACTCTATGGCCAATCCGCCTCTGCTTATGTTGTATAAACAAGATATGCACACTTTAACAAACCCATCATTTCAGCCACAGGGTCTGCCACATGACTGTGGCTGAAATAACTGGTTGGTTTGGGCCCCCACCAAAAAAGAAACAATCAATCTCACCTTGCACAAACTGGCTCTACAGAGGCAAGATGTCCACCTCCTCATCGTCCGATTCCTCACCCCTTTCACTGTGTACATCCCCCTCCTCACAGAGTATTAATTTGTCCCCACTGGACTCCACCATCTCAGGTCCCTGTGTACTTTCTGGAGGCAATTGCTGGTGAATGTCTCCACGGAGGAATTGATTATAATTAATTTTGATGAACATCATCTTCTCCACATTTTCTGGAAGTAACCTCGTACGCCGATTGCTGACAAGGTGACCGGCTGCACTAAACACTCTTTCGGAGTACACACTGGAGGGGGGGCAATTTAGGTAAAATAAAGCTAGTTTGTGCAAGGGCCTCCAAATTGCCTCTTTTCCCCGCCAGTATACGTACGGACTGTCTGACGTGCCTACTTGGATGCGGTCACTCATAAAATCCTCCACCATTCTTTCAATGGTGACAGAATCATATGCAGTGACAGTAGACGACATGTCAGTAATCGTTGGCAGGTCCTTCAGTCCGGACCAGATGTCAGCACTCGCTCCAGACTGCCCTGCATCACCGCCAGCGGGTGGGCTTGGAATTCTTAGCCTTTTCCTCGCAGCCACAGTTGCGGGAGAATGTGAAGGAGGAGCTGCTGACGGGTCACGTTACGCTTTACTTGACAAGTGTCTTACCAGCAGGTCTTTGAACATGTGCAGACTTGTGTCTGCCGGAAAGAGAGATACAACGTAGGCTTTAAACCTAGGATCGAGCACGGTGGCCAAAATGTAGTGCTCTGATTTCAACAGATTGACCACCCGTGAATCTTGGTTAAGCGAATTAAGGGCTCCATCCACAAGTCCCGCATGCCTAGCGGAATTGCTCCGTTTTAGCTCCTCCTTCAATCTCTCCAGCTGCTTCTGCAAAAGCCTGATGAGGGGAATGACCTGACTCAGGCTGGCAGTGTCTGAACTGACTTCACGTGTGGCAAGTTCAAAGGGTTGCAGAACCTTGAACAACGTTGAAATCATTCTCCACTGCGCTTGAGTCAGGTGCATTCCCCCTCCTTTGCCTATATCGTAGGCAGGTGTATAGGCTTGAATGGCCTTTTGCTGCTCCTCCATCCTCTGAAGCATATAGAGGGTTGAATTCCACCTCGTAACCACCTCTTGCTTCAGATAATGGCGGGGCAGGTTCAGGGGTGTTTGCTGGTGCTCCAGTCTTCAGCACGCGGTGGCTGAATGCCGAAAGTGGCCAGCAATTCTTCGGGCCACCGACAGCATCTCTTGCACGCCCCTGTCTTTTTTTGTATAAATTCTGCACCACCAAATTCAATGTATGTGCAAAACATGGGATGTGCTGGAATTTGCCCACATGTAATGCACGCACAATATTGGTGGCGTTGTCCGATGTCACAAATCCCCAGGAGAGTCCAATTGGGGTAAGCCATTCTGCGATGATGTTCCTCAGTTTCCATAAGAGGTTGTCAGCTGTGTGCCTCTTATGGAAAGCCAAAATCTGGACAAGAGAGCGCAGGCAGACTCCAATGAAATTTCACAATTTTAATATACACAGTGATCACATAATATGGTATACATATACCTATTTAATACTAAAATAAAACCAATAAAAATCCGCACTACAACTCCATATATTCCACACAATTTAGTGCACTGATAGACTGATATAATGATGATATATGAATTGATATGTCCCAAGAGTTGACAGCTGATGTTTAAATGCTGAAAGTCTGGATATTATCCATATAACAGTCTCATATTTGAAATTGATTTGTTCAGGTTAGAGTCAGATGAATACAAAACAAGTGCACTGTTGGTTATAAATTAGACCTCTATTGATTACCCCAAGTCGACACCGCACCAGTTCTGTTCTATTTAGTGTAGTCTCATATCGGGGTGATGACGCTTACCACTTCCTCAGTGTACATATAGCACTGACAAGTGCTCGGGAGCCGCTAGCTCCAGCGGCTAAGTCCGATGCTCTCTCCTTGCTGTAGCGTGTCAGACTAGTAACCGCTCACCGCTTCTACGGATCATCTGGCGGTGCTGTGATTATCCAAAATGCCGTTGATCCGAGGCGATGAGCTGGCAGCCACGGTCCCCGTATTGCAAAAGGGACCAGTGCAGGTGGCTCTGCTCGGGCAAATTAGACCCGACAGTGGAGTAGAGCTGGAATGGGTAAAAGGCCGTAAGAGGTAAAGGTGGTCAGATGAGAAGTAGTCGGATCCTAAAACAGCCCTGACGCGTTTCTCGACCGGCACAATCTGGTTGTTTCCTCAGAGGGTTATATCATCACAGATGCTGTCCAGATACTCGCATATATGAAACATCTGTCCCTCCCTTTGTTCAAAATGCAGACTAATACTCACTAATGTCTGTTATGAAAGAAAGCATATTCTACCCTGATTGCAGGGAGTCATACACAATATAAAGTACAGTAATTCCATATATGAGAACAGACAGGTAGGGTATGGCTTACCGGCAGCCGGGATCCCGGCAGAATGCCGTCGGCGGGGGGAGGGGGAGTGCAAAAAAGCTCCTTGCAGGCTCCCACTCTATGGGTGTCGTGGATTTGGAGCGTGCGGGATGTAGGAGTCGGTAATGTGACCACCGATCTCCTGACCGCCGGTCACATAACTACACCCCGAACACACACCCAGTAAATAAAGTCTAATGTAGATAAAGTTAAAGCATCTTTTATTATTAGTTGTCATCGTCATCGGAGCAGTGGCGTAAGTTTGTCCCAGTTGCCCGGAGGCAAGATAAATATTGATGCCCCCCTATTTACTATATTAAGATAAATATATATATATATATATATATATATATATATATATATACACACACACACATATATATATATATATATGTGTGTGTGTGTGTGTGTTCTGAATAAAAATGTATATATTGTATTTATACATTTAATTGTCTTTTATTTTAAATCACACATTTCTTAGCAGTCATACCCAGGATTAGAACCCATGACCTGTTACACTAACAGCAGACACTTTACTGATGGAGCTATTTGCTCCTGTAGAGGAAGCATGAGAATTCTAACTATATGATGTTACCTGTAACTGTCAGAGAAGTATCTTCATATAGTTAAAATTCTCATATTTCCTGTACAGGAGCAAACAGCTTCATCAGTAAGGTCTCTGCTTCCAGTGTAATAGGTTGTGGTTTCTAATCCTGGGTGTGACACTTGTAAAATGTATATATTCAGTATAATAAAGAAAGAGTGATTTGTAAGGTGCAAGGACCAGTGGGGAAGTCGGCCACTGAAAAGACAGCGACAGCTATCAATTGACTTAATTCAATGGTGTCACAAAATGGGAGGAGAGGTGCCCCCTTCAGAGCAGGAGCCTGGCGGCAGATGACTCAGTTGCCTCCCAGAGTTCTGCCATGATCAGAGCATATTGGAGCAATGACCCCTCATAAGGTAAAATTGTAGGAAGTTGCATTATTCTATACTAGATATAAGTGAATCACCTTCTGCTTTTTTCCCCCCAAAGCGATTGCATATTTCCCTGTTGATTTTGACGTTGGTAAAGAAGAATGCCCCCTGTGGTAGTGCCGCTTATAAACACAATAAACCCTTTAGTAGTGCCGCTTATACACACAATGAACCCTGTAGTAGTGACGCTTACACACGTAACGCCCCATGCAGCAGTGATGCTTATACAAGACTCCCCCTATAGTAGTGATGCTTACACACATAATGCCCCCTGTACCAGTGACACTTACACACGTAACACCCCCTGTAGTAGTGACGCTTACACACATAATACCCCCTGTAGTAGTGACGCTTACACACGTAATGCCCCCCTGTACCAGTGATGCTTATACACGTAACGCCCCCTGTAGTAGTGACGCTTACACACGTAACACCCCCTGTAGTAGTGACGTTTACACACGTAACACCCCCTGTAGTAGTGACGTTTACACACGTAACGCCCCCTGTAGCAGTGATGCTTACACACATTATGCCGCACAGTTACACATATGTGCACACACAAATACACACACCACATACACATACATAGTGTACAGTACATACATTACACACATACAGTCACACACACATATACACAGATACTGTATACATATACACACACACACACATACACACTTACCTAAAGAAGTCTGGCAGGCCGGAGATGTACTGTAGCGGCTCATCCTCCTGTAGCAGGCTACAGCCTAGTCCCATGTAGCGCAGCCCCTCATTCCCAAGTAGCCCCGCCCTCTTTTGGTTCCCGCACAGTGCACACTGCACTGTCACAAGGGAGGGGAGGGGAGGGGAGAGGAGGCTTCATGCTGCCGGCGCCGCTGCCTGTCAGACAGGCACAGCAGCAGTGACATTAGCTCAGTACTGGGATGCAGAGCAGCCTGACGCCTCCCTGCTTTGCATCCCTTTGCTGAGTGGCTAGTGCCGGGCTTATTTACCCCTGGAGAGAGAAAAAGTGGACGCAGGTAAAGCGCCAGTCAATCAGCTCCTAACTGCCAAGTTACAGGCTGTGTTTAGAAAATGACAGGAGCTAGTTTGTTGGTACTTTATTACCGTGCAATTTGTCACTCTCCACGGCTTGATAAATCTAGGCCTTTATCTCTGTCCACTTTATCTCTCTCCAGGATTTAGTAAATAGAACCCTTATTTTTCAGACTTTTCTCCCTATGCCAAGAACTTATTGCCGGGCAACAAAATGGTTACATCTGAAGCTAGAGGCTAAGAACGTCATTACACAGTACTTCATTTCTGTCAAGTTGCACTTATTTTATTAGTTGACCATAATGGTCTGTGTCCCCTAGATTCAGGGGTAATAGTGTGGCCCTTAGAATCCTGCCGTCATTCCCTCTTGAATGCTCCCTATTTTGAAGGAACTGAAGATTTTTGTCTCCTGACAAATGCTCCCATAGTGTCATGCTTCGTCCTTGAAATGTACTGTACCTACCTGATTCGGAGTACTGGTCTCCTTTTAGGTAATACCGGTAGGGCGATGAAAGAGCACTTGGATAGGAGCAGTACGGGTCACTATCTTTCCTATAGCCGTGAGTGGTTCTCCCCTATGTAAACTCCAGTCAGATGATCAGTTCAGCCAATGACATTGTCTCTTTCTGACAGTCAAGTGTCAACTATTTGTCTCACCTTTCTTGGCTGCTGACTTTTGACTGTGTTGGATGCCTGTGTACTCCTTTGTGCTGTGCTTCAATGTACCAAACCCCACCTCTGTGTGATGTAATCCAGTGTCTTTATCATGTACTGTGATCCAATGTCCTAACTTCATCACTGAGCGCTGTGCTCCAATGTTTTTATTATAATCCTGTGTGCTGTGCTTCTGTATCCTAACCATCACCATGTGCTGTACCAGTCACCTAAGCATAAACACGTATGCTGTGCTCCAGCGGTCAATATATCATCACTGCGTCTAATGTCCTATCTCCCTTCTGTGTGATCAGTACACTCCTTTGGGCATCCTCAACATAACCTCCCAAAGTCCTTTATACTATTTGGTGAGTTCCAGTTGTACACATCCAACATTTCTCCACAGGTTTTAGACTTGAGATTTAGGGTGAGATGTACTAAGCAACATCCTTCTGCAATGCGGTATATCCCACCACTTACTGCATCTATTTCAAGGCCATCTCTAGGTGTGGGCTGATGGTGCGTTGCACACAGCACATTTGCACTGTGGACGCGCCATCAGCATCCATCCAGTGCTGATCACTATCATACAGTACAGTATATTATAGCAGCGTTGCGCCCAGCTCCTCCTCTGCTGGATGCACAGCTGCTTATATACTTTACAGGCGGCAGCAGCAGCAGTGCTTCCCCCCTCCTCACTTGACTCCAGCAGTGCGCAGTACACAATAACACACCGGGCCAGGACGCACTTCCGGCTCCTCCAGGCAGGGAGCTGTGCTGAGGATACTTGAGTTTCGTCATCTGCACGGAGACAGCCCCCACCGCTGCAATGGCCGCCTGACACATCTGATGGGTGAGTGCTCTGCAGCAAGTCGGGAGGGAGGGGGGGGTTTAGCGGCGGTGGACGCTAGGTGGGTGGAGGGGTATTTAAAGCGGCAGCCAAACCTGGGGGAAGGAGGCACTTGCGGCGGCAGGTCCATGGAGGCGTGGTGGGGATATTGTAGCTGGCCAGGCAATGTGTGTCTCTCACATGCTGGGGGTGCTGGCAGGGGGTCTGGTAAGCACTCAGTGTTTCTGTGGTCCTGTGCGTCTGCGCTGGGGCAGAATATGACATCTTAAATATGTTTGTCTGTAGCCCCCGCCCCCCAAAAAAAGAAAAATCCTGCGTTTTCCCGTGTGTGTGTGTATGTGTGTGTGTGTGTGTGTATATATGTGTGTATATATATATATGTGTGTGTGTGTACCTGGAAAGCTATGAGCACCACAGATGCAGTATCCCAAATATCAACACTAGGACCGGAACAATGTAATAAAATAACTGTAAAAACCCGCCTAAGAAGCACTCCATACACTTTACCAGGGCGTCATCTTGTTACCTCAGATATATTTAGGTACTGGAATGAGTGCCTAAGATAGAGATTTGTAAATGGATAGTGAGGTAGTAAAAGCGACCAATGGTGCTAAAACAATAGCAAAGCTGGGCAGTTATATAAAAAAAATATACAAGTTTATTACAATATATAGCACTAAAACAAAACTGAGTATAAAAATGTACAAGTTATTAGAATAAAATGACATACACAAAAGATGGTATAAAACGCATAAGAAGCTGAAAAGCATAGAAAAGGACATAAGATATAAAATATACAGGGATAAAAAAAAAGTTAAAAACAAGAGAGGAGTGAAGTATCTTAACTTTTAGTGAATGAGGTTAGATCAAGGCAGCACCCAACGCATTTCCTCCTATCTGGAATTCATCAAAGGGTGATTTGAGACTAGAGACAGACCATATATATATATATATATATATATATATATATATATACTCATCCTGAGGGGGAAGTGATGTATACATCACTTCCTGTAATTAATTAATTGAAGTGATCATAAATGTCCAAAATACAGGTATAATACAAAACTATTGTGATTATATTAATAGGGATATCAAATATTACAAACATAATCTAAAAAATGCAGTACAGCGTTTGTAAATCATGAAAAAAGTACAGAGCCACGGACTTCCTGTCCGGGCAGTGTATGACATCATATCCGCCCCACATCCGGTATTCTTATCCCCAAAGTGCGTATGCGTTGGTTCTGTGTGGCGGAACGTGTTCAAGCTGCTATCACGTGTCTTCGATGCGGCTGGCAAGATCATGTAATGTCTATACTAGGGTTGATAAGAACGGAGTCCTCCGGCGGCCATTTTCCATTAGAACGAAGTCCTCAATACTCAGTATTTGCGGCGGCCATGTTTTCGAAGTCCAAATAAACCATTTAAGGAAATTCCCTGATGGTTGCTTTTTACTTGGATTCAGTTCTTTGCCCAGTCTTTGTCCAGCTCCATATCGAGTTTTAAATATGTAAAAGATGGGAAATAAAACTAATAAGAAGGTGGGATCAAGGGTCATACTAACTCTATTTAGGTTCATCAGATACACTAGATGTCCTGGCTGGTCTATTAATCTTAATATATAATAATATGAAGCCTTAGATTGATATAGTGAAGTTGCCAATATGTATATAAAAAATCATGTATGCTAGGTAGACCGATTTTTACTGCAGTTAAGATAATTCAAAAATGATAGTGGTCACTATAAGAGAGTAAGAGAAAAGAAGGAGACCATGCTTCATAGTCTCCATTGGGATGTGAATCCCAAAAGTATACATTTGATATGAAAACTATTTATAGGAGGGGGAGGATACCAAAAAAGAAAGAGCGAGAGAGACCAGGGTTCGAAGATTAGGTACGTATATACACACAATTATGAGAGCATTCCTCCAATTCTCTCCCAGCATCTAAAGATTTACAACACCCATTCTTCCGAGGAGGACTCCCATCTTTGTACTAGCCGAGCCCAACCTTGCTTAGCTTCCAAGATCAGACGGCATTGGGGGTCCCCAAGGTGGTATGACTGTAATAATAGTGTGGAATCATGGACAGAGGCCCATAAGTGTCCGTATATACAGAGAATAGAATTAGTATCCAGGCCTGGATACTTAAATTCTTAAGGGATATGACAGATTTAGAAAACAGTATATGTATCTAGAGGCCAGAGTGCCGAGGAAAAGTATACGTATTTTACAAAGATATCAGAATAACGAAAGGACGCAATTACGGATCAAAGAAGGGAGGAACTTTAGATAGGGTAATTCCGGAGTTGAATTCTCTATAACGTCCATTTTAATTACAGCACCTGGTCTCCCCTGGGGGGTCCCCAACCAGGTACTGGCCAGGCGCAACACTGCTTCGCTTCCAAGTTCGGCCGGAAATGGGCATGTCCAGTGTGGTATGGCTGTAATAATAAGACAGAGATCCGGTTCAAGTGAAGGGTGAATGGAGCTAATAGAAGAAAGGGCTTACATTACAAGAAGGGTGCTATCTCATATCCTTCATTGAAGCCATCTGGATGAAGGGTGTTCAATTTGTAGATCCAGAACATCTCACTCCTAGAAAGGAGGTTGGAGAGATCTCCTCCTCTGTATCCCAGAGATACCAGTTCGATGCCTTTGTATGTTAATGCCTCTTGATCTGAGTTGTGGCACTGGTGAAAGTGTCTTGATACTGCATGTGTTAGAACTTTGTTCCTTATGTTCCTGATGTGCTCTTGAATGCGAAGTTTCAATGCCCCCTTAGTTTTGCCAATGTACTTCATTTTGCACAGGCATTCCAGGAGATAGATCACTGATGATGTGTTGCAGTTAATAAACTTTGGTCCGATACTCTTTATTGGTGTTAGTGTTGTAAAAAGATTTCCTATTCTGATGAAGATATCTGCAAATATTGCATTTACCACATTTAAAACTACCCACACATTTAGGCACGGTGTTCCTTGCTTCAGGATTCCTTACCATGCTAGGTGCCACAAGGTCCTTTAGGCTTTGAGATTTCTGAAAGACCAATTTTGGTTCCTTAGTGAGGTAGTCCTTCAAGATGGGGTCCATTAGCAATATGTGCCAGTGTTTTTTAAGTGTTTGTTTGATGAGGTTCTCGTGCCTGCTGTATGTGGTAATGAATTTGACTGTGTCCTCTTTATTTTCCTTGGATTTGTATTTTAGAAGTTCTCCTCTTTCCAAACCTTTTGTTCTGATAGTAGCTCCATCCAAAAGTTGTGTCGGGTACCCCTTTTCCTTGAATCTTTCTTTATATACTTCGAGTTGTAGATCTCTGTCTTCACTAATTTTGCAGTTACGTGCTATTCTGTTGGACTGAGAAAATGGAATGTTGTCCTTCCACTGTTGCCGGTGATTGCTCCTATAGTGCACATAGCTATTCATATCTACCTTCTTGATGAAATTGCTCGTGATGATTTCCTTATCTGAATGCGTTAAAACCAGGTCTAGGAACTCAATTCTATCGGTATCATCTGTGGCCGCAAAGCTGAGGTTCATAGTATTATCCGAAATGTACGTTAAAAATTCTTTAAAACTTGGCTGATCTCCTTCCCACACAATTAAAATATCATCAATGTAGCTTTTATAAAAAATGATATGCTGGTACGGGTTACTCGTAAAAACATACTTATTCTCCCATTGTCCCATAAAAAGATTAGCAAAGCTGGGTACAAAGATGGTGCCCATCGCTGTTTCACAGGTCTGGAGGTAAAACCCATCTAAAAACTTAAAATAGTTATGCTTCAATATAGAGTTCATAAGTTCACATATGAAAAGTCTATGATCCTCTGTGATTAGATGGTCTTTGCTGAGAAATTCATTACAAGCCTCAATCCCCTTCTCATGCTCTATGCAGGTGTATAAAGATTGCACGTCTATTGTGATCCATCTATATGTGTCCTTCCACTGGAATGTCTCCATTAAGTTTAAGACCGATGTAGTGTCCTTCAGGTAAGCTGGCAATTCCATCACATACTTTCTCAGGAATATGTCCACATACTCTGAAAGATGTGAGGTCAGGGAATAAATCCCTGCCACTATGGGTCTACCTGGGGGATTGTCCAGGGATTTGTGTATTTTAGGGAGGAAATAAAAAATGGGGGTGATGGGGTTGGAATTTAAAAGATACTGATACTCCTCTTTAGTAATTATGTCACGTCTAAAACACTTTAAAAGCATTATTCTTAATTCTTCCACAAAGGTTTCCTTAGGGTCATCGGGCAGTGGTATAATCTTATTTTACTGTAGTCGTTTGATGGCTTCCGTCTCCCTATTTGTAAGGTTTCTCTCCTTAATTGATGTAATGTTAGCATCACAGAGGTCCTTCTTTACTAGTTCATAGAACAGGCCCACATTGTGTCCCTTGGATTCTAGGGGATAAAACTTAGAAGTGGGTTTTAGACCAGATTTGGATTGTTCGTAATTTTGTATCACTGCATCTTCTTTTTTGAGAAAATGGCGTTTAAGGGTGATCTTCCGTATGAATTTATTCAAGTCTATAAAGACATCAAACTTGTTCATTCCCTTTGTAGGTGCAAATGATAGACCTTTGTTTAGCAGCGTAGTTTCATGATTGGTCAGCGTGTGGTTTGAGAGGTTGAAGATAGCTATTGATGTTGGGGGTTCTACTGTAGGTTTCGTCTTTTGAACAGGCTTTTCCCTCCTACCCCCACGTGTGTATATACGTACCTAATCTTCGAACCCTGGTCTCTCTCGCTCTTTCTTTTTTGGTATCCTCCCCCTCCTATAAATAGTTTTCATATCAAATGTATACTTTTGGGATTCACATCCCAATGGAGACTATGAAGCATGGTCTCCTTCTTTTCTCTTACTCTCTTATAGTGACCACTATAATTTTTTGAATTATCTTAACTGCAGTAAAAATCGGTCTACCTAGCATACATGATTTTTTATATACATATTGGCAACTTCACTATATCAATCTAAGGCTTCATATTATTATATATTAAGATTAATAGACCAGCCAGGACATCTAGTGTATCTGATGAACATAAATAGAGTTAGTATGACCCTTGATCCCACCTTCTTATTAGTTTTATTTCCCATCTTTTACATATTTAAAACACGATATGGAGCTGGACAAAGACTGGGCAAAGAACTGAATCCAAGTAAAAAGCAACCATCAAGGAATTTCCTTAAATGGTTTATTTGGACTTCGAAAACATGGCCACCGCAAACACTGAGTATTGAGGACTTCGTTCTAATGGAAAATGGCTGCCAGAGGACTCCGTTCTTATCAACCCTAGTATAGACATTACATGAACTTGCCAGCCGCATCGAAGACACGTGATAGCAGCTTGAACACGTTCCGCCACACAGAACCAACGCATGCGCACTTTGGGGAGAAGGATACCGGATGTGGGGCAGATATGATGTCATACACTGCCCGGACAGGAAGTCCGCGGCTCCGTACTTTTTTCATGATTTACAAACGCTGTACTGCACTTTTTAGATTATGTTTGTAATATTTGATATCCCTATTAATATAATCACAATAGTTTTGTATTATACCTGTATTTTGGACATTTATGATCACTTCAATTAATTAATTACAGGAAGTGATGTATATATCACTTCTCCCTCAGGATGAGTATATATATATATGGTCTGTCTCTAGTCTCAAATCACCCCTTGATGAAGTCAAGATAGGACGAATCGCGTTGGGTGCTGCCTTGATCTAACCTCATTCACTAAAAGTTAAGATGCTTCACTCCTCTCTTTTTGAATGTTTTTAAACTTTTTTTTATTCCTGTATATTTTATATCTTATGTCCTTTTCTATGCTATTCAGCTTTTTATGCGTTTTATACCATCTTTTGTGTATGTCATTTTATTCTACTAACTTGTACATTTTTATACTCCGTTTTGTTTTAGTGCTATATATTGTAATAAACTTGTATATATTTTTTATATAACTGCCCAGCTTTGCTATAGTTTTAGCACCATTGGTCGCTTTTACTACCTCACTATCCATTTACAAATAAATATATATATAGGCCGTAACTAGGTGCGTACTGTGTCTATGGGCTCTACCTGCCGTAATGTGTAAAAGGGGACTCTACCTGCCGTAATGTGTAAAAGGGGACTTTGCCTGCCGTGATGTGTAAAAGGATACTCTACTTGCCGTAATGTGTAAAAGGGGATTCTACCTGCCGTAATGTGTAAAAGGGTGCTCTGTCAACCATAATGTGTAAAAGGAGACTCCACCTGACATAATGTGTGACAGGGCCTATACCTGGCGTAATGTGTGACAAGGGCTCTACCTGGTGTAATGTGTGACAGGGCTCTACCTGGTGTAATGTGTGTAAATGGCGCTACTGTGCAGTGTTATTTGAATAATGACGACTACTGCGTGCACTGGCCCTATTTTCGATATGGGAGGGGGGCGCTAATGCTGTTTCTTGCACACCGTGCTAAAATGTCTAGTTACGGCACTGATCTATACTAATCGCAGATGTACTTACATATGTTATTAGTAACGCAAATGACAGCTGTCTCGATAAGAGCTGTATTCTGCGCTCACTGCACTTCCGGGTTTTGGCCTCGGGAGTCCCTCTATATGGGGGGGGGGGGTGTGCTGGGAGGGATTTGATTGGATCTCTCTTGGCAGAATGCAGAAAAAGAAGCCCATAGGCTTCTATAGGGTAATGCCAGCAAAAGATGATTAGATGATTTTACCCACTGCATACAAGCCCAGGATTGAGGGGCTTAGTCATACTTGCCTACTCTCCCGAAATGGCCGGGGGGCTCCCGAAAATCATGTGGCGCTTCCGCCCTCCCGGAAGCATGGGCAAGTCTCCCTGCCTGCCACAAACTGCCGGCAAACCCCTGCCACCACTTACATCCTCACGCAGCCGAGGGGAGCTGAAGACATGATTCGCGTCATCGGGGCTCTGTCCCATTGCCTCAAAGCCTATAATATCAGCCCTACCCAGCAGTAGCACCCATGGCCACGCCCCCAGTATGCTGTACCACGCCCCGCCGAGATGGCCTCCTCAGCCACAATATCGGCAAGTATGGGCTTAGTACATATGGGAAATGAGGGCAAAGTCTGAAAATGGTAGTGTTCAGGGTTTTTGCATTTTCCCATTAGTAAATCCCGCCCTCAGTCTTGTTACTCTGCATCTTACATCTTAGTCTATCTCCTTCTTTACTGTTTCCTATACCTTTATGCACACAGCTGCATCTGTGTGTCTTAAACCTTCTCATGTTTCTCTTCCATCCTTCTTATAGTCACATCTGGTGCTCACCCGAAGGGCCACAACATGCTGGGTATCTATAGGTCCCTATTAAAGACCAGTTTCCCTTTGGGAAAGCTGCATCAAACCATTCTTCCTCCCCAGTGACTGCACTGGCAGTAGCAGTGGTTTTCCATTGGAAACGCTCCCTGCTAATCACAGCCAGAGAGGGGCTGCAGACAGTGCAATCCCTAGAAGCTGTCCAGGTTAATGACCGCAATATCGCACATTTACAGAACCCTCCGCCACACAAGTAAGGAGCCGCAACTGGTCAAACCAGAACTGACAGCATAAATTCCAGTGACATTGTACCACTCTGCTACTGAGAGTTAGGAATAACGGACACTTCCTCTTTAGAGGAACGTCTGAAGACTATGGGGGTCATTCAGAGTTGATCGCTCGCTAGCAGTTTTTAGCAGCCATGCAAACGCTAAGCCGCCGCCCTCTGGGAGTGTATTTTAGCTTAGCAGAAGTGCAAACGAAAGGATCGCAGAGCGGCTACAAAATAAATTGTGTAGTTTCAGAGTAGCTCCAGACCTACTCAGCGCTTGCGATCACTTCAGACTGTTCAGTTCCGGATTTGACGTCACAAACACGCCCTGCGTTCGGCCAGCCATGCCTGCATTTTTCCTGGCACGCCTGTGTTTTTTCAAACACTCCCTGAAAACGGCCAGTTGACACCCAGAAATGCCCACTTCATGTCAATCACTCTGCGGCTGCCATTGCGACTGAAAAGCGTCGCTAGACCTTGTGTAAAAATACATTGGCCGTTGTGAAAGTACGTCATGCGTGCACACTGCGCCGCATATGCATGCGCAGAAGTGCCGCTTTTTCACTTAATCGCTGCGCTGCGAACATTTTTCACTAACTTGGAATGACCCCCTATATTCCATACTGATCTAACTGGAGTTTAAAACTAACGGTAATCTGATTTTATCTGTTAGCAATGGATTAAAGAGGATTCTAAACATTACAGATTATAGACTGGGCTCTTCACGCCCATACAGGAAAAATCACAGATACAAATGTAGAAAGCCAGCAAGAAGGGTTTAAGTAGGGAATGCACTTCCATCCTCAGTAGTAATCACTTTCTAATCCAAATTTCTAAACGTATTAAAGTTTACCTCTGTTCTCCAGATGGGAAACATTGTACTGTACTGCCCTGTACAGAAATGTATTTGCATCACAATTAGCTACAGAATAAATAAATAAATATATATATATATATATATATATATTACTATATTACTATATTAGCATGCATATAGTAGGGAATTGAGACAAGGGATGAGAGTGGGGTTGGGTAGGTGTTACCAGCACTGGGGATCCCGGCGGTCAGAATACCGCCCGTGGCCTGCAGGATCCCGACAGCAGAATGCCGGCGGGGGTGGAGGGGAGGTGGGGCGATTGCAGCGTAGTCTCTGCTAGTCGGCATGCCGACTGTTGGGAGTTAGAGGGGGGCGGGATGTAGCCGTCAGTAATGTGTCCGCTGGTCACCTAACTACATTGCTGAGAGTGTAATCCTCCCTCTGTATAAGTCATTGGTACGGCCGCATCTTGAATATTGTGTAGAGTTCTGAGCACCTCGCTGTACAAAAAGATATCTTGGAACTTGAAAGGGTTCAGAGGCGAGCTACAAAATTGATAAAGAAGTCAGAGGAACTAGATTAGGAGGAAGGGCTTACTAGGTTAGATATGTTTACACTAGAAGAGAGGCGTCTATGAGGGAGGATCTGTTAAATTTGCCGGCTTTCGGGATCCCGGTGGTCAGCATGCCGACGCCGGCAATGCCGCCAGCCAGAATACCGGCGCACAGGGGCTATTTCCACTCATGGGTGTCCACAACACTCATAGAGTGGGAATACAACCCGTGGCGAGATCAGCTCGCCACCGAGCCAACAAGGGGACTTGCCCCGCTGCTGGCATTCTGCCAGGCGAGATGCCGCCAACGAGATCACGTATGTATTCCCTAAGAGGAGATATGATTGATATTTACAGATATATAAAGGGACAATACATGGAGCTATCAGGCAATTTGTTTATTGAGAGATCTCTACACAGGACTCGCGGACACCCTCTGAGGTTAGAGGAGAAGAAATTTCATACCCAGCGAAGGAAGGGTTCTTCACAGTAAAAACTTTAAGGATTTGGAAGTTTCTGCCAGAGAAGGCAGTAATGGTGGAGTCAGTCAATATGTTTAAAAATGGGTTAGATAAATTTCTAACTGAAAAAGATATCCAAGGATATAGCATTTAAAATGCATTTAAAATGAATGAATTTTAGTAACAGCATGGATTATAGCTGTCAATTAGACTATAAACATAACATCATCTGGGTCATATTATAGTTAAACTAGAGTTACTGTACATACATACAGAATAGTGTAGAAAATATAATACAGGTTGAACTTGATGGACAACTTGTCTTTTTTCACCCTCATTAACTATGTTACTATATATATAGATCACCAATTTATAAATCTCTGCCAATATGTTACATATGATTTCTCCGGCAGGGTCCACAGGTTATCCACAGGATAACATTGGGATATGATGACGCAACAGCGGATTGCACCAAACGGTCAAAGCTTTCGGCCTTCCAGCATGCAACAGACCCGTCCATATATACCAGCCTCCTTCCTCAGGCAAATCAGTTTTTTGTTTGGTGCGGCAGGAGCCGGACCATGGTAAAGAGGGCTGCTGTTTTTTAGCGCCCATAAGCTTTTTTATTTTATTTTTATAGTCTTACTATTTTTTGGAGTAACCTTTCTAAAAAGCGTCTTATATGTACCTTAGAAAGAGTCGCTCCAACAACTCCCCGTAGTGTTGCGATATCGCTTACCCACGAGTACAGTACTGTTTCGGTGGGCGTCTCTGTCGGATGCACTAGCAAGTCCAGCAGACGTTACCCGTCTGTGGCCGGAGCACGGGGAGAAGGTAAGGCATCGATTCCATTTAGAGGGGGAACACGGACACAGCTGTACTGTTTTGGGAGGAGACACCAAACAGTCGCTGACGTGGCTGCCACCTAGGGTGCACCAGTGCTAGACCCTAAGGATCATAGACTCCAGGGGTAGTATGAGACCGCGATCCCTAGGGTTGATGTCAGCAGTGGGGAGCAAGACGGTCCCCTGGTCGCCCCTCCCCCCGGTTCATGACCAGTTTCCTCCGAGTCTCCTGCCATGAACTGATTTCCTGCTTCCATCTGAGATGCTGTGTATCTAAGGGGACCCAGTCGCAGCATAGGTGGCTGTGTGGCTGGTGCGTCAGTGTTCACTTACGCATCTGTGTTCACTGTAGGTTCATGGGGAGAGTTTGCTAACATATTGATCGATCCTGGAAGCGGGGTGAGTCTCCCTGTATCCCACTCTACTTGGCATGGGTAATACAGCCCTAAGTCTCTGTCTACCTTTAAATACGAATAGTTGGATAAGTGCCTGATGCATATAAGTCTGATAATTATTACTGTTGTATTCTTTCACTGTGCAACTGAATATGGTTAAATCCTATATAAAGTAATGCAGTAATATGTTTCCACTACATACTTGAAATGTATCTGTAGTTGATTATGTGCTCATATTGCTTATTATACTAATGTATAACCTGTAACTGATTGCTAGTGTGATTGCTGAGTTTACTATAATTCTGTCAGTTTTTCTGTCTATTCCGATTCTCAATGCTGGTGCAAAGCAGGGTAGGGTCTGATTGTATGTCACTTTAACAAAATTTAAAGTGATTACAGTCACAAATTGTGTAGTTACACTGTACAAGTGTGTGATTATTGATCATGTCAAAGAGCAGCAAGTGTGAGGAAAATACACTCACAGCAGCACCAACACTCATTTCATGTTTGTCTTGCAAAGCTGGGTTAACCTCTCAGGATCTGGTTCAGAATGGTTTGTGTGTAAATTGTTTTAGCTTTCAACGAAGTCTCCTGAAAAATCCACGGCAGACACAGGTGCAAGTGGATCCCTCACAGACATTGTCCAGTATAGCTGAGCGGATAATGCCAACTTCTGTACCAGGGATAGGTTACATTATTAACCCTTACATGCAGCATTCCACCTGGGGTTTATTACATCCAGCAGGGGAAGCGGCAGCCTCTCAACAAAAACAGGCTGAAAGGACGGTGGTAAGTAAATCACATAGACATAACTCAACATCTTCACAGTCTACACATGTTTCAGATGAGGATTCATCGGAGGATGAAAACTCATTACACTCTGGTTCTGCATACGGAAATGAGGAGGAAGGTCTCAGCTCAGTGGACATACAGTATCTGAGTTAATTAATGCGATGAAAGCCATTCTATCCTTAGAAGAATCAGCAGAGCCTCTGTTAAAATCTAAGGCGCCTTTGTTTAAACGTCTCAAAACAGTTAGGACTGAGTTTCCTGGGTCAGAACAGCTGACGGAAATTATGCAAGAGGCTTGGGTTACGTCCAGTAAATGGAATTCCAATTATCCTCTTCCGACTGGGGACTGTTTAAAGAGGGAGGTGGCTCCCAATGTAGATACGCATGTCATCCGAAAATCTACATTACCTCTGCCTTCTACATCATTAAATGATGTCACGGATAGGAGAGTTGATGGTTTTCTAAAAAACATTTTTTCTGGCGAGGTGGCTTCGGATGACGATTTCAGAAGCATATTCTCAAGCTGATCTCCCTGTTCCGGGTACTGTCTCTGCTCACTGTACTCATAAGGTACAGTACCAGTCAAAAATTTGGACACACTTTCTCATTCAAATGAATGAGAAAGTGTGTCCAAACTTTTGACTGGTACTGTAGGTCTATCATGGGCAGCACAACATAATGCTACAGCAAAACAGTTATATAAGGCAGTCACATGGTCTTCCATTAACACATTCATTAGACATTATGCCTTTGATACTTTTGCCTCCCAGGATGCTGAATTCAGGCAAAGGATTCTCCTGTCCAATCAGGAGCGTCCCCACCACTAAATTGCTTTGGGACATCCCAATGTTATCCTGTGGATAACCTGTGGACCCTGCAGGAGAAATATTCGTTATGGTAAGAACTTACCGTTGATAACTGTATTTCTCCTAAGTCCACAGGAGCCATAGGGATCTCACCCTGACGCACCTAATTTGAGGATCCTTTCACTCGCTAATCTCTTCCTTTTTGTACGGAATGGTGTGCATGTGTGTTCTTCTCACCTGATTAGGGCTCTCTATGATGCTCCTGCCTTGAGCTTTGGAAAACAACTGATTTGCCTGAGCCAGGAGGTGGGGATATAGGGACGGGCCTGTTGCATTCTGGGAGGCCAAAAGCTTTGATAGTTTGGTGCCAATCCGCTGTCGCTACCTCATATCCTAATGTTATCCTGTGGATCCTGTGGACTTAAGAGAAATAGAGTTATCAACGGTAATTCTACCATAACGATTATTTTGGTGCCCAAATGGAACTGAAATGATGATATCGCATCCATCAGCAGAAACATTTGAATAGCCGCTGGCGGGTGCGATCGTGGACAGGAGGGGAGGGGGATTTGAATTCTGCCCAAAGAGATAACCAATGTTTTATTCATCTCACATATTCCCACTGTCCTGAAAAAGGGGCCCTGTAGCATTTGCTACTGAGATGTGATAGCATCTGGCCAATTTTCAGGCTAGTGCGCATGTGCAGGGACCATTTTGCATATGCATGGGTTGGCCAATGTAATCAAATAGCATTGGTGCGAACGCCTCTGCCTGATTAACAGGCAGAGGCTTTCGCAGGGCAGCCGGGGGCGGCAATGCAGTGTTGCGGGGCGTGGCCACGTGATGTCACGCGCGGCTGCTGCGAAGGTAAGATGGCTGCGCTGCGCCTGCCTGTGTAACACCACATCCCGCTTAACTCGAGGCTGTCTGCCAGTGCAGGATAGGAGGAGGACTGATGCTCTGCTAGGTATGAGGAGGAGTAATGCTGGAGAAGGAGGAGTGATGTTCTGCAGGGTAGAGAAGGACTGATGCTCCGCAGGGCAGGGGAGGACTGATGTTTTGCAGGGTTGGATGAAAAGTGATGCTCGGCAGGGTTGGGGGATGAGTGATGCTCTGCAGGGCATTGTGAGGAGGGATGCTTTGCAGGGCAGAGGAAGACTGATGCTGCAGGGTAGGGTGAAAAGTGATCCTCTGCAGGGTTGGGGTAGAGAGAGGTTCTGCAGAGCAGTGAGAAGAGTGATGCTCTGCAGGGCAGTGCGAGGAGTGATGCTCTGCAGGGCAGGTGAGCACTGATGCTCTGCAGGGCAGGAGAGGACTGACACGCAGTCTATATATAACGGATAATTCTGCCTTCTGCTGTCACCTTCTGCCTCTTCCTGTCACCTACTGCCTCCCAATGTCACCCCCTGATTTCCCCTGCCACCATCTGTCTCCTACTTTCACAAACTGACACCCTCAGTCACCCCGTCACTGACTACCTTCCCCGGAGTGCCTTACCACCCCTATGTGCCTCACCGCCCTGTCCTCTTAAAGACATGCCCCCTTTTGAGTGGCCATCCCTCCTTATCCGACGAAGGCCCACGCAACAGTACACCCTTTGCATTTTCCATACCCCCACTTCAAAATCCCACTGTGACCACTGTGGGTTCGGTTCCCTGAGAACTGCAACCCCCCCCCCCCTTCCCCCGAACTTCATACTCCGAGCCCGGATCCGAGTCTGACTCGGGACTTCCCGCCAGACTCGGAAACCAGAACAAGGCAAACCGCCATCATCCCGCTGTTGGAATCTCGTGGGTTTTGGATTCCATATAAACAGCCACGCGTCGCCGCCATTTTCACTCCAGACTTGGAGAGTGAGGGAGGCACGCCTCTGTCTCTCTGTGGGTGGTGGCGTTGGGTGGGGTTAGCGTGTGCTCTGTAGGGATCCTGCTGCAGTCACTGTGGTGTACCTGTGCTGTGTTAGGGGTGCTGTCCTGGCTGTCACTGGTGTTTCATGTGCTGCAGCTGTACATGGGTGTTGCTGTCCTGGCTGTCACTGTGTTGTACAGGGTGCAGGGGCACTGTCCTCCTGTATGCTGGAAAATATAGGGGTGCTGCTGGCATTTTATGTTGTAAAAATTCAGGGGTGCAGTTGTTAAAAATGAATAGCACACTGCTCCTGTATGCTTTAAAATATAGGGGTGCTGCTGGCCCTGTATTTTGTAAAAATTCAGAGGTGCAGTTGTTAAAAATTAAAAGCACACTGCTCCTGTATGCAGTAAAATATTGGGGTGCTGCTGGCCCTTTATGTTGTAAACATTCAGGGGTGCAGTTGTTAAAAATTAAAAGCACACTGCTGTATGCTGTAAAATATAGGGGTGCCGCTGGCCCTGCATGTTGTAAACATTCAGGTGTGCAGTTGTTAAAAATTAAAAGGCACAATGCTGTATGCTGTAAAATATAGGGGTGTTGCTGTTCAAATAACATTACACTGGCCCTGTATGTTGTACAAATTCAGGGGTGTAGGGAAAATCAATGTACACTGGCCCTGTCTTGTATGCTGTAATTATTCTAGGGTGCAGTGAAAATCAATGTACACTGGCCCTGTCTTGTATGCTGTAATTATTCTAGGGTGCAGTGAAAATCAATGGCCCTGTCTTGTATGCTGTAAAATTACAGGGGTGTTGTGAAAATACAGGGGTGCTGGCACTGTCTGCGGTTGCGATGTCTTGGCCTGACCTTCACAACACTTTATGGGAAGAGGAGGCTCCTATCACCATTTGCATGCCCCCTGCAAGTGCTGGTAGGAGCACCGCCAGTCCAGTTGCTGATATTGATATTGAGGATGTCACTGTAGAAGTACACCAGTATGAAGAAGATATGGGTGTAGCTGGCGCTGCGGAGGAAGTTGACGATGAGAATTCTGATGGTGATGTGGTTTGTTTGAATAAGGCACCAGTTGTTGGCCATGGGATGAAAAAGCACATAGTCATGCCTGGGCAAAATACCAAAAAAGCCACTTCCTCGGTGTGGAATTATTTCTCCACAAATACGGACAACAGGTGTCAAGCCATCTGTTGCTTTTGTTAATCCATAGTAAGTAGGGGTAAGGACATTAACCACCTAGGAACATACCTCCCTTATACGTCACCTGCAGCGCATTCATCATAAGTTGTTGTCAAGTTCAGACATTTTGGGTAATAGCGTAAGCAGTCCACTGACACCAAAATGATGTGGTTTTGTTTGAATATTATTTCTCTGTGAGGATGAGGATGTAAGCACTGAAAGGGGTGGTGGTGGGGGGGGGGGGAATCTGAGGATGAGGATGACATGTTGCCACTCTAGAGCCAGTTTGTGCAAGGAGAGATAAATTGCTTATTTTTTGGTGGAGGCCCAAACAAAACAATCATTGTTGCATCATCACAAGTGCCGCTCACTTGTGTCGCTTAGCTTAGTCATCCAGCTACCTCGTTGCACCTCTTTTTTTTATTTGCATTATGTGCTCTTTGGGGCCTAGTTTTTAAAACTGCCATCCTGTCTGACACTGCAGTGCCACTCCTAGATGGGCCAGGTGTTTGTGCCACCCACTTGTGTTGCTTATCTTAGTCACCCAGTGACCTCGGTGCACCTCTTTTTGTCTTTGCATTATGTGCTCTTTGGGGCCTAGTTTTTAAAACTGCCATCCTGTCTGACACTGCAAGCCACTCCTAGATGGGCCAGGTGTTTGTGCCGCACACTTGTGTCGCTTAGCTTAGTCATCCAGCGACCTCAGTGCAACCTTTTGGCCTAAAAACAGTATTGTGAGGTGTGAGGTGTTCAGAATAGACTGGAAATGAGTGGAAATGAATGTTATTGGGGTGAATAATACAGTAGGAGCAAAATTACCCCCAAAATTCTGTGATTTTAGCTGTTAGTCTATTCTGAACACCTCACACCTCATATATATCAGGATATCAGTATATATATATATATATATATAAAAATTCCCAAGTGCGCTATATTCATTGGATATATCCCTTTATGAACTCACACCTTGTTAAGGTTAGGGAGGATCTAATTTGCCATCAACACGTTCTGGATACCTCTCACTGATATATAGCAATTTTATTTCCATGCAACGTTTTTTTATGTGTATGTTACAGACTGTGTCAATAAACCAATAATTGGTACTAATTGGCCCTTGTGGCCTTCTGTTTGGGTGATTTTTCTGGTGAGGGGATATCTGTTCTAGGATCCCAGGAGAATAAACTGTGCAAAGATGTCTTCAATCTACAGTCTGCACCAATTGGGTCCATTATTTTGGAAGATTTGAAGATTTAATTTCCAATGAATATAGCGCACTTGTGAATTTTTGTTTTTACTATGTGTATTTGAGGTCTTACAACAAAGATCTCACCCACAGTGCTGCCTTCATCTGTGCGCAGACAAGGATATTGGGGGTAATTCCAAGTTGATCGCAGCAGGAAATTTTTTAGCAGTTGGGCAAAACCATGTGCACTGCAGGGGAGGCAGATATAACATGTGCAGAGAGAGTTAGATTTGGGTGTGGTGTGTTCAATCTGCAATCTAATTTGCAGTGTAACAATAAAGCAGCCAGTATTTACCCTGCACAGAAATAAAATAACCCACCCAAATCTAACTCTTTCTGCAAATGTTATATCTGCCTCCCCTGCAGTGCTAAAAAATTTCCTGCTGCGATCAACTTGGAATTACCCCCATTGTTGTGTATGTATGTATGTGTATATATATATATATATATATATATATAATTGCTTTTAAAGTGTCAGTTTGTATTTTGGAATGTTCTCAAACACCAGTGTTTTTAATTCAATTCATCAATTGGATTGTTTCATTTGGCGGTTATAACAATAATTAAACTGTATGATGATTTTCAGTGTGGAATGGAACATGTGGAATGGTGGAATAGTACATTATTTCCAGATTTTGAAAAGCTTTTGAAACTGTGGGCCACACTTTACTATTAAACTAATTTCAGTGTTCTAGTATAGGAATATTTGTGCTATAGTAATTTAATTCCTATTTATCACGAAGATAACAGTTTTGTCAATTTCTGGTTCCTACTTGAATTATCTATATGTTACTTGTGGAGTTCCTTAAGATGCTTTTCTTTGGCTATAACTGTTCTACGTTTTCTAAATGACCTACCAACTATTGTGGCCAATCCCGGGATGTAGGGCAAAGATCGGCCAGGATTCTTCCCGGGATTGGAAGTTCCAATCCCGGTGATAGAGGGATCATACGGCCCTTTGTGTTTTTAAAGCTGAACAGCGTTGAACGTCCTCAGGACGCTCAGACGCTGCCCGACTCCCTCCTCCCAGCTCCCCCTGCGCAGCGTGACGTGCAGTCACAGGTCACACTGCGCAGTCAGCCGTCCGCCGTCACCCGCCGCCGGCCGCCTCCGAGCCCGCAGGATGTGTCCCACCCTCCAGTCCCTGTCATTTGGTGAATTATGTGGGTGGGAAGTGCAGGGAGTTGGGCAGGAGGGGGGTACACATATGGAAACACCAATCCCGGGTATCCTGGGAATCTCGGGATTGACTTTTTCAATACCGATACACGGAATTGAAAAATGGCCCAGGATTGACTACCCTACTACCAACATTCATAGAATCAGTTTCTATCCATATGTATTGAGATGATACTATCTTTTATGGACATAATCATAAACATCTTTATCATAAGAGTATGGGGGTAATTCAGACTGCATTGCTGCAGCGGCACAGCACGTGTGCACCCTGGGAGCAGAGTGAGATGCTATCAGCATCTCAGGGCTGCGATCGCATCTGCCTGGTGGGAGAGGGCAAGCCAAAGGCGTTAGAACGCCATTGGTGGGGCGCGGTCCGGAATGCGGCGAGTAGCTCCCTGCCAGCACACAGGAGCTGTGTAGGTAGGGAGCTACTCGTCAGGTACAAAAGCATTGCCGCCATGCGATGCTTTTATACCTGTACGGGGGGGGGGGGCAGAGCTAGACATGCTGGGGTACCATGCATGTCTGTGAAACTGATTCTAGATATGCTAAATTTAGCACATCTACTATCAGATCTGAATTAGGCCCAATATTTAGTAAACTGTGGGTTTATGAAAGTGGAGATATTGCCCATAGCAACCAATCACATTCTACTAATCATTTATCTAGCACCATCTAGAAGGCAAAACTGTTTTAGGACACAGATTGTAATTAGTTGGGTAAAAGGCTAGACTTGCAAACGACATACACATTTTCTACTAATTATAGCAAATTAGAGATGTGTGGCGGGCACTTTTCGTGTTTTGTGTTTTGGTTTTGCTTCTGGTTCCATCCTCGTGTTTTGGATCTGGATTGGTTTTGCCAAAACCACCCTTTCAGGTTATTGTTTTGAATCTGGATGATTTTTGAAAAAAACATAAAAACAGCTAAAATCACAGAATCTGGGGCTAATTTTGGTCTTACGGTATTATTAACCTTAATAACATTCATTTCCACTCATTTCCCCTGTCTATTTTGAACACCTGTGCTGCACAGGCGAGCGTACCCCTACACCACACAGGGCAAGCCCTGTAAAAATTATTTGGATAATAATACAAGTAATGAATATAACCCTTTTATTTGGAGTAAATAATATACAGCACAGGACACCACCACTGGACTTATGGCAGCACAAAGCAACACCACTGGATTGGACTTATACGACAGTACCCGTGGACTTATACGCCAGTACCCCTGGAGATGTACGGCAGTGGCAGACAGGATGGCACACATGATGCAAAGAAGAAAAAGAGGTGCAAAATTGTATTGTCCTTGAGCCCTCCCACCCACCCTTATGTTGTATAAACAGGATATACACACTTTAACAAACCAATTATTTCAGCGACAGGGTCTGCCACACGACTGTGGCTGAAATGACTGGTTTGTTTGGACCCCACCAAAAAAGAAGCAATCAATCTCTCCTTTCACAAACTGGCTCTACAGAGGCAAGATGTTGACCTCATCCTCATCCTCTAATTCCTCACCCCTTTCAGTGTGTACATCCTCCTCCTCACAGAGTATTAATTCGTACCCACTGGAATCCACCATCACAGGTCCCTGTGTACTTTCTGGAGGCATTGCTGGTAAAGGTCTTCCAGGAGGAATTTATAATTAATTTTGATGAACATTATCTTCTCCACATTTTGTGGAAGTAACCTCCTACACCGATCGCTGACAAGGTTACCGGCTGCACTAAACACTCTTTCGGAGTACACACTGGAGGGGGGGCAACTTAGGTAAAATAAAGCCAGTTTGTGCAAGGGCATCCAAATTGCCTCTTTTTCTGCCAGTATACATACGGACTGTCTGACATACCTACTTGGATGCTGTTACTCATATAATCCTCCACCATTCTTTCAATGGTGACAGAATCCTATGCAGTGACAGTAGACATGTCAGTAATCGTTGGCAGGTCCTTCAGTCCGGACCAGATGTCAGCACTGGCTCCAGACTACCCTGCATCACCGCCAGCGGGTGGGCTTGGAAATCTTATCCTTTTCTTCACAGCCCCAGTTGCGGGAGAAAATGAAGGAGGAGCTGTTGACGGGTCACGTTCCACTTGAGTTGACAATTTTCTCACCAGCAGGTCTTTGAATCTCTGCAGACTTGTGTCTGCCAGAAAGAGAGATACAATGTAGGCTTTAAACCTAGGATCGAGCACGGTGGCCAAAATGTAGTGCTCTGATTTCAACAGGTTGACCACCCTTGAATCCTGGCAAAGCGAATGAAGGACTCCATCCACAAGTCCCACATACTTTGCGGAAACGCTCCGTCTTAGTTCCTCCTTCAATTTATCCAGCTGCTTCTGCAAAAGCCTGATGAGGGGAATGACCTGACTCAAGCTGGCATTGTCTGAACTGACTTCACGTGTGGCAAGTTCAAAGGGTTGCAGAACCTTGCACAAGACGGAAATCATTCTCCACTGCACTTGAGTCAGGTGCATTCCCCCTCCTTTGCCTATATCGTAGGTGGATGTATAGGCTTGAATGGACTTTTGCTGCTCCTCCATCCTCTGAAGCATATAGAGTGTTGAATTCCACCTCATTACCACCTCTTGCTTCACGTGATGGCAGGGCAGGTTTAGGAGTGTTTGATGGTGCTCCAGTTTTTGGCACGCAGTGGCTGAATGCCGAAAGTGGCCCGCAATTTTTCGGGCCACCGACAGCATTCTCCTGCACGCCCGTGTCATTTTTCAAAAAATTCTGCCAACCAAATTAATTGTATGTGCAAAACATGGGACGTACTGGAATTTGCCCAGATGTAATGCATGCCGCACAATATTGGTGGCGTTGTCCGATATCACAAATCCACAGGAGAGTCTAATTGGGGTTAACAATTGTGCGATGATGTCCCTCAGTTTCTGTAAGAGGTTGTCAGCGGTGTTCCTCTTACGGAAAGCGGTGATACATAGCGTAGCCTACCTAGGAACGAGTTGGTGTTTGCGAGATGCTGCTACTGGTGCCGCTGCTGTTGTTGTTGCTGCGGGAGGCCATACATCTACCCAGTGGGCTGTCACAGTCATATAGTCCTTAGTCTGCCCTGTTCCACTTGTCCACATGTCCATGGTTAAGTGGACAGTGGTTACAACTGCATTTTTTAGGACAATGAGGACACTTTTTCTGACGTCTCTGTACATTCTCGGTATCGCCTGCCTAGTGAAGTGGAACTTACAGTAGATGGGATTTGGTACCAGGGACACAATACCACAAACAATTCTCTAAGTCCCACTGAACTAATGGCGGATACCGGACGCACGTCTAACACCAACATAGCTGTCAAAGGCCTCAGTTATCCGCTTTGCAAAAAGATGACTGCTGCCATATTTCATCTTCCTCATAAAGGACTGTTGGACAATCAATTGCTTAGTTGAAGTAGTACAAGTGGTCTTCCGAGTTCCCCTCTGGGATGATGATCGACTCCCAGCAGCAACAACACCAGCAGCAGCAACAACACCAGCGGCAGCAACAGCAGGCGTACCACTCAAGGATCCTCCGGAGGAATCCCGGTTAGGAAAGGACTCGTCAGTCTTGCCAGTGACATGGCCTGCAGGACTACTGATGTTCCTGACTGAGGAGGAAGTTGAATTTGAGGGAGTTGGTGGTGTGGCTTGCAGGAGCTTGGGTACAAGAGGAAGAAGGGATTTAGGTGTCAGTGGACTGCTTACGCTCTTACCCAAAGTTTCACAACTTGACACTGACTTCTGATGAATGCGCTGCAGGTGACGTATAAGGGAGGATGTTCCTAGGTGGTTAACGTCCTTACCCCTACTTATTACAGATTGACAGAGGCAACACACGGCTTGACACATGTTGTCCGTATTTGTGGAGAAATAATTCCACACCGAAGAGGTGGCTTTTTTGGTATTTTGCCCAGGCATCACAATGGCCTTTTTTATCCCACGGACAACAGGTGTCTCCCCCCGATGCCTGATTTAAACAAACCACATCACCATCAGAATCCTCATCGTCAACTTCCTCTACAGCACCAGCAACATCCATATCCTCATCCTGGTGTACTTCAACAGTGACATCGTCTATTTGAATATGAGAAACTGGACTGGGGTGCTACTTCCAGCACTTGCAGAGGGCGTGCAAATGGTGGAAGGAGCCACCTCTTCCCGTCCAGTGTTGGGAAGGTCAGGCATCGCAACCGCCGACACACTTGGATTTGTTGGGATTTGTGACACCATTTTAGAATGCAGTTCTTTGCTGTGCTTTTTCCAGCTTAACTTTTATAATTTTTCTAGCTGGAGGATGAGGTCTTCCATCGTCATGTGAAGCTGAACCACTAGTCATGAACATAGGCCAGGGCCTTAACCGTTCCTTGCCACTCCGTGTCGTAAATGGCATATTGGCAAGTTTATGTTTCTCCTCAGACCATTTAAATTTCTTTTTTTGGGTCTTTTTACTGACCTTTGGCTTTTTTAGATTTTACATGCCCTCTACTATCACATTGGGCATCGGCCTTGGCAGACGACGTTGATGGGATTTCATCATCTATGTCATGACTAGTAGCAGCAGCTTCAGCACTAGGAGGAAGTGGTTCTTGATCTTTCCCTATTTTATCCTCCAAATTTTTGTTCTCCATTATGTTTCTGTAGTTATATAACAACATGCGGTACAGGAGAGCGTACCTCTACACCACACAGGAATTATACGGCAGGATTACTGGAATTATACGGCAGAATCACTGGATTTATACTAGAGATGAGCGGGTTCGGTTCCTCGGAATCCGAACCCCCCCCCGAACTTCAGCCTTTTTACACGGGTCCGAGGCAGACTCGGATCTTCCCGCCTTGCTCGGCTAACCCGAGCGCGCCCAAACGTCATCATCCCGCTGTCGGATTCTCGCGAGGCTCGTATTCTATCGCGAGACTCGGATTCTATATAAGGAGCCGCGCGTCGCCGCCATTTTCACACGTGCATTGAGATTGATAGGGAGAGGACGTGGCTGGCGTCCTCTCCGTTAGAATAGATAGAGACACTTGAGTTGATTACTTAGTAATTTTGGGGAGCATTAGGAGTACTCAGAGTGCAGAGTTTTGCTGATAGTTAGTTACTAGTGACTGACCACCACCAGTTTTATTTATTATTTAATATAATCTGTTCTCTGCCTGAAAAAAAACGATACACAGTCACATACCATATCTGTGCTCAGCCTCAGTGTGCTGCATGATAATATCATCTATGTATATCTGACTGTGCTGAGTGCTCACTGCTCACACAGCTGAATTGTGGGGGAGACTGGGGTGCAGTTATAGCAGGAGTACAGTGCACACTTTTGCTGCCAGTGTGACTGACCAGTGACCACCAGTATATTGTCTGCCTGAAAAAGTTAAACACTCCTGTGGTGTTTTTTTTTTATTATTCTATAAACGCATTCTGCTGACAGTGTCCAGCAGGTCCGTCATTCATAATATTATATAAATATTTACCTGCAGTAGTGTTATATTTTTTTTGTTCATCTCTATCACCTTTATCATCTCTATATTAGCAGACGCAGTACGGTAGTCCACGGCTGTGGCTACCTCTGTGTCGTCAGTGCTCGTCCATAATTGTATACCTACCTGTGGTGGGGTTTTTTTTTCTATCTTCTTCATACTAGTAGTTTAGGAGTCTGCTGACAGTGTCCAGCAGGTCCGTCATTATATTATATATACCTGCAGTAGTGATATATATATATATTTTTTATATCATTATCATCTCTATACTAGCAGACGCAGTACGGTAGTCCACGGCTGTGGCTACCTCTGTGTCGTCAGTGCTCGTCCATAATTGTATACCTACCTGTGGTGGGGTTTTTTTTCTATCTTCTTCATACTAGTAGTTTAGGAGTCTGCTGACAGTGTCCAGCAGGTCCGTCATTATATTATATATACCTGCAGTAGTGATATATATATATTTTTTATATCATTATCATCTCTATACTAGCAGACGCAGTACGGTAGTCCACGGCTGTAGCTACCTCTGTGTCGTCAGTGCTCGTCCATTTTTGTATACCTACCTGTGGTGGGGTTTTTTTTTCTATCTTCTTCATACTAGTAGTTTAGGAGTCTGCTGACAGTGTCCAGCAGGTCCGTCATTATATTATATATACCTGCAGTAGTGAGATATATATATATATATATATATTTTTATATCATTATCATCTCTATACTAGCAGACGCAGTACGGTAGTCCACGGCTGTGGCTACCTCTGTGTCGTCAGTGGTCGTCCATAATTGTATACCTACCTGTGGTGGGGTTTTTTTTTCTATCTTCTTCATACTAGTAGTTTAGGAGTCTGCTGACAGTGTCCAGCAGGTCCGTCATTATATTATATATACCTGCAGTAGTGATATATATATATTTTTTATATCATTATCATCTCTATACTAGCAGACGCAGTACGGTAGTCCACGGCTGTAGCTACCTCTGTGTCGTCAGTGCTGGTCCATAATTGTATACCTACCTGTGGTGGGGTTTTTTTTTCTATCTTCTTCATACTAGTAGTTTAGGAGTCTGCTGACAGTGTCCAGCAGGTCCGTCATTATATTATATATACCTGCAGTAGTGATATATATATATTTTTTATATCATTATCATCTCTATACTAGCAGACGCAGTACAGTAGTCCACGGCTGTAGCTACCTCTGTGTCGTCAGTCACTCGTCATCCATAAGTATACTAGTATCCATCCATCTCCATTGTTTACCTGAGGTGCCTTTTAGTTGTGCCTATTAAAATATGGAAAACAAAAATGTTGAGGTTCCAAAAATAGGGAAAGATCAAGATCCACTTCCACCTCGTGCTGAAGCTGCTGCCACTAGTCATGGCCGAGACGATGAAATTCCATCAACGTCGTCTGCCAAGGTCGATGCCCAATGTGATAGTACAGAGCATGTAAAATCCAAAACACAAAATATCAGTAAAAAAAGGACTCAAAAATCTAAAATAAAATCGTCGGAGGAGAAGCGTAAACTTGCCAATATGCCATTTACCACACGGAGTGGCAAGGAACGGCTGAGGCCCTGGCCTATGTTCATGGCTAGTGGTTCAGCTTTACATGAGGATGGAAGCACTCAGCCTCTCGCTAGAAAAATGAAAAGACTTAAGCTGGCAAAAGCACAGCAAAGAACTGTGCGTTCTTCGAAATCACAAATCCACAAGGAGAGTCCAATTGTGTCGGTTGCGATGCCTGACCTTCCCAACACTGGACGTGAAGAGCATGCGCCTTCCACCATTTGCACGCCCCCTGCAAGTGCTGGAAGGACCACCCGCAGTCCAGTTCCTGATAGTCAGATTGAAGATGTCAGTGTTGAAGTACACCAGGATGAGGAGGATATGGGTGTTGCTGGCGCTGGGGAGGAAATTGACAAGGAGGATTCTGATGGTGAGGTGGTTTGTTTAAGTCAGGCACCCGGGGAGGCACCTGTTGTCCGTGGGAGGAATATGGCCATTGACATGCCTGGTGAAAATACCCAAAAAATCAGCTCTTCGGTGTGATAGTATTTCAACAGAAATGCGGACAACAGGTGTCAAGCCGTGTGTTGCCTTTGTCAAGTTGTAATAAGTAGGGGTAAGGACGTTAACCACCTCGGAACATCCTCCCTTATACGTCACCTGCAGCGCATTCATCATAAGTCAGTGACAAGTTCAAAAACTTTGGGCGACAGCGGAAGCAGTCCACTGACCAGTAAATCCCTTCCTCTTGTAACCAAGCTCACGCAAACCACCCCACCAACTCCCTCAGTGTCAATTTCCTCCTTCCCCAGGAATGCCAATAGTCCTGCAGGCCATGTCACTGGCAATTCTGACGAGTCCTCTCCTGCCTGGGATTCCTCCGATGCATCCTTGAGTGTAACGCCTACTGCTGCTGGTGCTGCTGTTGTTGCTGCTGGGAGTCGATGGTCATCCCAGAGGGGAAGTCGTAAGACCACTTTTACTACTTCCACCAAGCAATTGACTGTCCAACAGTCCTTTGCGAGGAAGATGAAATATCACAGCAGTCATCCTGCTGCAAAGCGGATAACTGAGGCCTTGGCATCCTGGGCGGTGAGAAACGTGGTTCCGGTATCCATCATTACTGCAGAGCCAACTATAGACTTGATTGAGGTACTGTGTCCCCGGTACCAAATACCATCTAGGTTCCATTTTTCTAGGCAGGCGATACCGAAAATGTACACAGACCTCAGAAAAAGACTCACCAGTGTCCTAAAAAAGGCAGTTGTACCCAATGTCCACTTAACCACGGACATGTGGACAAGTGGAGCAGGGCAGACTCAGGACTATATGACTGTGACAGCCCACTGGGTAGATGTATTGACTCCCGCCGCAAGAACAGCAGCGGCGGCACCAGTAGCAGCATCTCGCAAACGCCAACTCTTTCCTAGGCAGGCTACGCTTTGTATCACCGCTTTCCAGAATACGCACACAGCTAAAAACCTCTTACGGCAACTGAGGAAGATCATCGCAGAATGGCTTACACCAATTGGACTCTCCTGTGGATTTGTGGCATCGGACAACGCCAGCAATATTGTGTGTGCATTAAATATGGGCAAATTCCAGCACGTCCCATGTTTTGTACATACCTTGAATTTGGTGGTGCAGAATTATTTAAAAAACGAGAGGGGCGTGCAAGAGATGCTGTCGGTGGCCAGAAGAATTGCGGGACACTTTCGGCGTACAGGCACCACGTACAGAAGACTGGAGCAACACCAAAAACGCCTGAACCTGCCCTGCCATCATCTGAAGCAAGAAGTGGTAACGAGGTGGAATTCAACCCTCTATATGCTTCAGAGGTTGGAGGAGCAGCAAAAGGCCATTCAAGCCTATACAACTGACCACGATATAGGAGGTGGAATGCACCTGTCTCAAGCGCAGTGGAGAATGATTTCAACGTTGTGCAAGGTTCTGCAACCTTTTGAACTTGCCACACGTGAAGTCAGTTCAGACACTGCCAGCCTGAGTCAGGTCATTCCCCTCATCAGGCTTTTGCAGAAGAAGCTGGAGACATTGAAGGAGGAGCTAACACTGAGCGATTCCGCTAGGCATGTGGGACTTGTGGATGGAGCCCTTAATTCGCTTAACAAGGATTCACGGGTGGTCAATCTGTTGAAATCAGAGCACTACATTTTGGCCACCGTGCTCGATCCTAGATTTAAAACCTACGTTGTATCTCTCTTTCCGGCAGACACAAGTCTGCAGGGGTTCAAAGAACTGCTGGTGAGAAAATTGTCAAGTCAAGCGGAACGCGACCTGTCAACATCTCCTCCTTCACATTCTCCCGCAACTGGGGGTGCGAGGAAAAGGCTCAGAATTCCGAGCCCACCCGCTGGCGGTGATGCAGGGCAGTCTGGAGCGACTGCTGATGCTGACATCTGGTCCGGACTGAAGGACCTGACAACGATTACGGACATGTCGTCTACTGTCACTGCATATGATTCTCTCCCCATTGAAAGAATGGTGAAGGATTATATGAGTGACCGCATCCAAGTAGGCACGTCAGACAGTCCATACGTATACTGGCAGGAAAAAGAGGCAATTTGGAGGCCCTTGCACAAACTGGCTTTATTCTACCTAAGTTGCCCTCACACAAGTGTGTACTCCGAAAGAGTGTTTAGTGCCGCCGCTCACCTTGTCAGCAATCGGCGTACGAGGTTACTTCCAGAAAATGTGGAGAAGATGATGTTCATTAAAATGAATTATAATCAATTCCTCCATGGAGACATTCACCAGCAGCAATTGCCTCCACAAAGTACACAGGGAGCTGTGATGGTGGATTCCAGTGGGGACGAATTGATAATCTGTGAGGGAGGGGGATGTACACGGTGATGAATCGGAGGATGATGATGAGGTGGACATCTTGCCTCTGTAGAGCCAGTTTGTGCAAGGAGAGATTAATTGCTTCTTTTTTGGTGGGGGTCCAAACCAACCCGTCATTTCAGTCACAGTCGTGTGGCAGACCCTGTCACTGAAATGATGGGTTCGTTAAAGTGTGCATGTCCAGTTTATACAACATAAGGGTGGGTGGGAGGGCCAAAGGACAATTCCATCTTGCACCTCTTTTTTCTTTCATTTTTCTTTGCGTCATGTGCTGTTTGGGGAGTGTTTTTTGGAAGGGCCATCCTGCGTGACACTGCAGTGCCACTCCTAGATGGGCCAGGTGTTTGTGTCGGCCACTAGGGTCGCTGAGCTTAGTCACACAGCTACCTCATTGCGCCTCTTTTTTTCTTTGCATCATGTGCTGTTTGGGGAGTGTTTTTTGGAAGGGCCATCCTGCGTGACACTGCAGTGCCACTCCTAGATGGGCCAGGTGTTTGTGTCGGCCACTTGGGTCGCTGAGCTTAGTCATCCAGCGACCTCGGTGCAAATTTTAGGACTAAAAATAATATTGTGAGGTGTGAGGTGTTCAGAATATACTGAAAATGAGTGGAAATTATGGTTATTGAGGTTAATAATACTTTGGGATCAAAATGACCCCCACATTCTATGATTTAAGCTGTTTTTTAGGGTTTTTTGAAAAAAACACCCGAATCCAAACACACCCGAATCCGACAAAAAAAATTCGGTGAGGTTTTGCCAAAACGCGTTCGAACCCAAAACACGGCCACGGAACCGAACCCAAAACCAAAACACAAAACCCGAAAAATTTCCGGTGCACATCTCTAATTTATACGGCAGGATCACTGGAAATATATGGCAGTACCACTGGAATTATACGGCAGGATCACTTGAATTATACGGCAGTACCACTGGACAAATATGGCAGTATCACTGGACTGGACTTATACGCCAGTACCACTGGAATTATACGTCAGGATCACTGGATTTATACGGCAGGATCACTGGATTTATACGGAAGTACCACTGGACATATACAGCAGTATCAATGGACATATACAGCTGTATCACTGGACATATATGGCAGTACCACTGGACATATACAGCAGCACAGGGACACCACCACTGGACTGATGCAGCACAACACAGCACCACTGCAATGGACTGGACTTATACAGCAGCACTGGACATATGGCAGCACAGGACAACACCACTATGACTGGACTGATGCAGCACAATATACCACCACTGAACTGATGCAGCACAACACAGCACCACTGGACTGGCTTTATACAGCAGCACTGGACATATATCAGCAGAGGACACCACCACTGTGACTGCAGCACAAGATACCACCACTGAACTGATGCAGCACAACACAGCACCACTGGACTGGACTTATACAGCAGCACTGGAAATATGGCAGCAGAGGACACCACCACTGTGAATGGACTGATACACCACAAGACACCACCACTGGACTGATGCAGCACAAAACAGCACCACTGGACTGGACTTATACAGCAGCACGGGACATATGGCATCAGAGGACACAACCACTGTGACTGTACTGATGAAGCACAAGACACTAACACTGAACTGATGCAGGACACTGAGGATGGAGACACGTCCTCTCTCTATACTCTCCAAGGCCGGTGTGAATATGGCGGCGACACGCAGCGACTTATATGGAGTCCAAATCCTGTGAGAATCCGACAGCGGGATGTTGACGTTTTGCCTCGTTCTGGTTTCCGAGTCAGGTGGGTAAACCCGAGCCTGACTCGGATCCGGGCTCGGGTGGTGACGTTCGGGCGGGTTCGGTTCTCTGAGAACCGAACCCGCTCATCTCTATAGCAAATACCAACAGTTATCTGACATCAGTATCAAAACTGAAATACTCGGGATGCTAAATTTTTTATGCTAAATTTTATGTTGTTTGCTTGTGGACACTCTGATATCCAAGATATATTCCTAACTGGTCAGAAACCCACCATAAAACTAATCCCTTTTATAGACTATGGGAGTGTAGTTATGATATTCACCTTGCTAAACTTGTTACTCTTTACAACTAAATCTACTATTTGTTTTGCTGTAGGAATATAAAACACACCATTGCAGCATGGAATCAAATCTTGTTTGGAGCCCAGGCGTAGAATATTTTTGACCTTTTCTCCTTCATTGTTTCTTTTCAACAAGTTACGTGACTACTCGGTCAGCCTTCTGTAGCTAATAACGTGCCACCTAAAATCTACCTCTTATTGCCATATGGAATCTGGACTATCTGTCTTTACCTACGTAGCACCCAATTTTTTGGAGCATCCAACCTGAGTCATTTAAATCGACCATTTATATTTCAAAACTTGATTCATTTCACCCTATAAACTGTTGGAAATGTGTGTAAAACTTAGTGGTTGGGCAGAGTTATATACACACTAGCACAAGTCCAGTAAAACAAAACCAGATTGTGTGATTTATTAAATAGGTGATTACACAGCCGTAATCACTGTAACACTGGATGTCCAAAGCATGAAGCAAAACTTGTAGGGGAGCAGGTTAGGCAGCTCAACACCTGGTTTCTGTCTCAGGTATTGCGGTATCGGTGCAGACATAGGTGTTGGAACAGGGGGGCAAGAAGACGGTTCACCCCCACAAATATTTGACATGTTGCCAGTCATTGGACTGGGTCGTGGGGCACCACCTAGAGTTACCAAGGGCAGTGTCAGAATGGATATTATCCCCTTTACGGCTGCTCCACCTTCCTTCCCTTGCCCCTCCTCTGAGACCAGCCCTGCACCCTTCCAACCTCCCAATTCATATTTTCCTCCTCTTTTCCCCAACAGCTCCCACCCTCGCAGTACCCCCCCAGACAGAAAGATGTATATATATATATATATATATATATTTTTAAATGAGTGACCCAATACTTCACTCACTAAACAACAGGTACTTGCTGCAGTGCCTTCCTGGTGTCCCGATGTGGTTCACTTAAATATCCATATGTAAATACCAAATTGCTTTCTAACAAAAATTTTAAATGCCCACTCTAATATATATTGTAAATGCCTGCACCTCTTATTACCATGTGCCATGAATGTGCGCTATATATAGCGAAACACTGCATCCTATAAGAGAAAACAATACACCCACACATTATCTGAGTTCCAAAGCTCATTGATGTATATATTTGTTATTAAAAGGATATGGATTCAATATATTACAATGTACAGTATACCTATAGTTACATGGTTACAACTCATACAGTAAGCAGTTAATACATACAGTTACAGCGATACAATTACCATATCTTTCTCCTATAAATTTGTCCCTCCATATCACTCTCTCTCTCTCTCTGTAAAATCATGCAGGAACTGGGCAGACAGCATCTCCATCATCGTCTGGGAAAAAACAGCAACTGCCTCCTGTGTGATCAGCAACGTGTTATCTAGTTTTGGGGGAGGGAACTTTCTCATTCATGATGAGTCACTAGTCTGTTCGTATGCTAAACAGGTTCAGCCTTGAAGACATCAAAAGGGGCTGGCCTGAGCTTCCTGTCCACTGTCCTAATAAGAGTGATTTTAGCTGTCATACATTTAATCATAACTATTTGTTCCAGTGTCCTACAGCTTAATAACAAGTATCAAATGAATCTACACATTAATCTGCTTGATTTAATACCAAATATGACAGGCCAATCTTGCTTCGTTCAAATAATACACATACATGACATTACTTCATTATATAATTTTAAATCATTATGATGTCTGGCGCTTGATATTATTATAATTATGTACTGTATGAAATAAGTGCCGAATCCATCTCTGTGGCATGTCCGTGTAAATGCATGTGTTACCATATATTGTTGTGCTCGCTGCGCGTATTTGCAAGTATAGTGACTTATATGTGTGTAGAGTTTGTATGTTCTTTCTATGTAATATTTTTGACTTTGACACATAGTATAGAGGCTGCACTCACAGACTTGAAGGAATCATAAAACTTTGTCCTTTATTGAGGTCCAGCAATGTTTCGGGGGTAACCCCCATTGTCAGGGACAAGCAAGTATACATGGTTGTCCCTGATGATGGGGGTTACCCCCGAAACATTGTTGGAACTCAATAAAGGACAAAGTTTTATGATTCCTTCAAGTCTGTGGTAGGTACAGTAAGTCCAGCTGCCCCTGAGGGGGGCAACATTCAGCAAATGAGGGGTGCCAAAATGAAATTTTATCTTGGCCCCCAACCTAAAAATGTCGTGGCACCCCTTAGTGCAGGTGCTAGAACAGCAGTCATAAGCGGGTACTGGTTTCAGTCATAAGCTAAGGACAGCCTTCGTCCACTGTATAGCTCATACACAGTGAACAGGATGGTGCCAGTTTTCACAGTTATAGTATTGGCAGCCATCTTAATAAGGGAATTGAAGATCCCCTGTGGAGATATATTGTTGGAGACCACGTAGTAGTTTACATGCTTGTATACCAGAAAAAAATGAGGACACTCAAGGGCAGTAATCTAGAATACTTTAGCAGAATAGCCTAATTACATTTTACAGCTTCTCAGACCCTTAAAGAATCACATAACAGGCCACAAAATATGGATTGTCTGCTAGAATAACAAGAAAAATTACTTTTTTAGCCTGAGCATTGAGATGAACACCTCATTACTTCACTTTTAATCTTCTTCGCACGGGAGTTTCTGATTTTCACGGTTGTACATATAAATGACTGTTTGGTAAATCTATAGAGATGTAAATTTGAGACGTATAATGTAAGTAAATATTAATCCATGGTTCTTGGTGTTACCCAAGGAGCACCCGTAGCAGATACAGTAAAAAAATAAAAATAAAATAAAAAAAATTGGAACATTTTTGTAGTTAGTGAAATTCTACATACTGGAGGTGCAATACAAATTTTGATTCAATTGTCCGTTTTGGACGTCATCGTTCCCGCAACGCAAGCCACGCATTGGTAATGATGGCATTATGTCAACCACCTTTTCATCCCCTTAGGGTGGTTATTACAGTTCAAATTACGTAGTTTGTCTATTTCCCACTTGAAGAATACCTACAGTATGTTAAATATCAGCTTCCTAACTTATTGGAAAGTAAGAGAATTAGTGATGAGTAAGTCAGTCAGTGTGAGGGCTTTCGCATTTATATATATAGATTTGCATCAATTATATGTCTGTCAAAGTTTTTATTTCTTTTCAAACTACTTCTCTGTAACTTGGCTCGTGTTATTAAAAAGTACAGTGAAATCCTAGTTTTCCCTATGGAAAAGGAACTCCACTCCTTGTGGGAAACGGGTGTAGTACTGTATGCCGGCGGCCGGGCTCCCGACGACCAGCATACCGGCGCCGGAATCCCGACCGCCGGCATACCGACAGCTGGGCGAGCGCAAATGAGCCCCTTGCGGGCTCGCTGTGGGCACGGTGGCGCGCGTATCTATTCTCCCTCCAGGGGGGTCGTGGACCCCCAAGCGGGAGAAAAAGTGTCGGTATGCCGGCTGTCGGGATTCCGGCGCCGGTATACTGTGCGCTGGGATCCCGACAGCCGGCAAACTGAAGACCACACGTGGGAAACAGCCCAGGCTATCTGGTGCAGGGACTAGGTAAGGATATTTATTTATTTAGTATTTAATTTTTATTACAGGTAATATGTTTATGCGTTTGAAGTGTTTTATTAGATTATATTGAATACAGTTGTAAATGTATTGAACCAAAATTCAACATGGAGGCACAAAATAGATCCCATTAAAATTATGGGATGAGACCAATGGCAGATTTTTCCTATTGGCTGCGGGAGTGCAGTGTCCCCCCCCCCCCCCCTTCCCCCTCCCCCTTCCCCCCCCCAGTAAAATCTGCCACTTCAGGGAGCTCAGCTGAGCCAGTTGCACTCTATGTAACTGCATCGGCTTAGTGGCTTCACTGTGACTGGCAATGACTTCAGTTTGGAAGTCTTACCTGCCAAGCATCCACAGGACAGTCAGTCCCATTGGGAGGTGTTTCTTCCCTCTGGGTCTGCCAGACAGGGCTGCGATTTGTAGAGAGCTAGCTTTCTGTAAGGAAGACACTCCCTGCCTGGTTGTCAGTCCAATCTAGCTTCTGTGGACTGCAGCCGATGTAGTCCATAGAAGCCAGGGGGTTGCGAATGCTCACTGATGCCGCTGCTTGTGTGCATGCGCCAGGACCTTGCGCCTGTCAGCTCCATTGCGTAAGAGCTGGGACCAGGGACTCTCCTCTATCCTCACCAGCAAGGGTAGCAGGAGCCTCCTACCTAAAAAAGTAGGAGCCACAGCTGATTAGAACCTGATATCTTTCAGCTCTGACCTGGTTCAAAATTCAAGTACTGTACTTATGCAGAGCAGAAATAGAAAATAAATGTACATGAAAAGAATACATTTTTCACTTCATTCATCATCCTGCCCTCTCCCTGTGCGCACTTCTACTGTTCTCTCATTGGACTCCGTACCCTGTAGGAAATTTAGGCATACTGAATACATTTTGGTGTCTGAAGAAAACTGTATTCAGCTTCCAGCTAATTCCAATAAAAGTAAGCAGGTCTACATTTATAATATGTTTAGAAATAGGGATGTTGAGAGCGGCCCAGGGACAGTGCAAAGGGGGGGGGGGGTGGCTTAATGCTGGGAGGTGGTCGTGCTTCATAAAAAATGTGATAAAATTGCTGTACCACACGTTGCACAGGGGGACAACACGCGCTGTGAAGGGCGATATTTGCCCCCTCAATATCGGTGCAAAAAGAGTAACTGTCCCTCTCAGCAACTGACGGGGCAATTATGCGTGCACATTCCTCAGTAACTGACCAGGCCTGGGCCCCTCCACAAGCCCGGGCCCATGTAAAATGAACCACTGAAAAGCTTTTTCTTTCTTTAAAATACATAGAACGGATTCAGTATGAAAACCGGGCGGTCAGAATGCTGGCGGTCAGTATACCGATGCTGGCATCCCGATCGCGGCAATCCCAACATGGGTGAACTACAGTAAGTATCCTAATCTCCCTCCCCTGCTCCCTAACCCTCCCTGTCCGCATCCTAACTCTAACCTCCCCTATTGGTGCCTAACCCTAACCCCCCCATGTCTGCAGCCTAACCCAGCCCCCCCCCCCCCCCCCCCAGCAGAGTGTGCCTAAACCTAACTTCCCCCACCCCGCAGCCTAACCCTAAACCCCCTCCCAGCGGAGTGTGCCTAAATCTAACTATCTAACTTCCCCCTCCCACAGCCTAAACCTAACCTGGCCGTTAATACTTACCTTTGGGCTCCTGGCTGTTGGAATTATGTCGTAGGGATCCTGATCTTTTCGGGATGCCGTTGTCGGTGTTCTGGTGGCTGTCAGGATTCCGGTGACGTTATTACGGCTGCTGGGATCCTGACAGCCGGGATCCTGAACATATACCCATAGAACATATATGTTTTTTTTTTTATATTACCGCTAAAAGAAAGCCTTAGCTCCAACCGCCCCACCCAATGGTAAAAAAATACACAAAAGTTTGGTAGACAGAAGAATTGAAAATTGGCCTGATCAGTAAGGTGTGAATGCCCTTTTGTAATGAAGTGGTCACTGTTTGTATCCCAATCACCCCTTCATAATGGACCAAACCCTTACTGCCTCATTTTGTCCACTTTGTTCTTGTGCATTAGATTCTGCAGTTCTCAAATGCATTAAGTAAAAAAAGTATTGTGTGTTATTGTTTATAAATGATATGCCAATATATGTTATTTTGTACTGCACTTCTTTTACCCTGCACTGCGTTAATCTCCTATGTTGGGCAGAAGGTGTTAAATGTGTAAGTGTCTAATTAATTTTGTTATTTCAGTATTAATAGCAAACCCCAGAATGATAATAATACAGCTTTCCATTTCAAATGTCTTATTGGAAGTTTAGGCGCAATATGTTTCATTGTGTGTCTTAGTATTCTTCATGAAACAATTATTAGGTTTCACGTAACAACAAAATTATTAATTACTATAGCACTTTTAATGGATCAAGTACTGTAATGCTGGGCATACATTTTACAATTATCGTGGCAATCTGCTTGATATCAGCGGATCACCCAGATAATGAAACTGTGTATCGATCGGTCAGACATGCCTGAATCGTACTGCGCGTCCTTCTGATGCACTATATTTTTAAAGGTGCAAGTCCACCGCATCGTGTAGTGTACGCATACCTCCCAACTTGGAGCGAGAATTCAGCGCACACAAAAAGGGGTGTGGCCTATACAAAAGTGACGTGACCTTGCAGCAGTGCCGCAATCGCGAGCCACGCCCCCGTTTTCTGTCACTGAGGGGGCATGTCCAGAGCTCTGTGAGCTGCTGGCATGCCCCCAGTCCCTCTGTCTCCACTGAATAGACGCTGTGGAAATGTCTCCTGCCCAGGGGAGAAACACAGATATCGTGTTGCCATACACAGTGTAGGGCCATAACTAGGGGTGTGTGATAGCTAGGCTATGTGAGCGGCACATCTGGCTAGCAAGGTGCCTGGAACTGCATCCTGCATTCAGAGTTGCTGCTGCAGCGCCGCCAGATCATCCTTTGGATGCTCCGGACATGCCGATTGCAATATGAAACAGTCCCTGAGGATGCTCTGGGCAGCGTTGTGCTGAAGGCCTTGCCCTTTCTGCATGATGTCATGCTCATGGGGGGGCATGGCTGTGAGATATCTCACAGTTTATGCTCATGATATCTGGGTGTTAGTCTGGCAGGCATTTTATCTGACCGCATATGCCCAGCATAAGAGGTTTTCAGCAGCATGTTAGGTATAGATTGGAAAAAAGAGGGGAAAGGCATTTACTCTAGACTCCCAGGTTATCATTTATAAAATTGCAAGAAAAAAAATTAATTTGTTAAGTAGCTGCTCCTGAGTTCTGCATCTTATAAATGACTAGCTGATGTGTCTGGTTTCACCCGGGTAGGCCTTTGATAGTTACTGTTCCCATAACCTTCATCTCACCTTAGAAGCATGGAGAGAGACAAAATAACAATGGTAAACGCTGGCTTGTGCTGAAGTCGGACCTAACCAAGTTGCCTCGTTCAAAAGGAAAATTGCTCCACTCCAAAGTTAAACTTGTTGTATTTACTCATTAATGGACAGAGCTTTTATGAAATTAGAAATTTACAGCTTTGGCTAAGACCTCTCAATGCCCGCCCTATAAGGGTGAAATTTTCAAAAACCCTTAAAAACCTTTGTAACGATTTTAAAAATGCACCTACAGTATATGCCAAAACAGAATGTTCTAACTCAGCAAACACAGAAGATACGAAGGGTTCCATAATTCACCAACAAAGCCAGAGTTGCCACTTTTGCAGTTGATTAGGACAAAATCCTAAATTAAATTTTTAGGTATTTATGTCGGAAGTCTTTGTAAGCCAAAACCAAGTTGATATCTAATTGGGCATAAGAGATATTGAGGAATCTGTGAAAACACATTTTACCCCTTTTCACCCCCTTAGGGAGGGAATAAGCTCCACGAATGTCATGTTTCTAAGCGCGTGGGTTTGAGTGGGGCGTTGATGAGTCACTAGTCACAGTTGTGCATGTATAGTGGGTGCAGTGTGTGTGGTGCACATAGGCCCCTGGGTCCAGGGGGTCATACACTGCACACCGATCACTCATTTGTTTATACTTACACCTCCGGATTCCCCTGCCAGCAACAACAGCGCTGCACAAATCACCAGAAAAATGGAGTGGTGGCCATTTTCCCGGTATTTTGCGCATGCGCAGTAGGAGAATCACCTGGAAAATGGACAATGTGCCATTTCCCCAGAGAACTGCGCATGCGTACTAGACAGAGCTAAGGTCTCCTATTGACCCTAGTGCTCAGATTTTCTGCGCTTCTGGATAGAGAGAGGTGGGCCCAGACGGACACTGCACATGGGCCCCCTCCTCTCTTAATATGCCCCTTGACTCAGGACATTTATTTTTATATATTAAGATTGTACTGCATGCTGTCTATGACTATAAAATTTGCTCTGCTTTAGCAAAGTAATCAGCAGGCTATAACCACTTCTAAAATGTACATGGCATGTGCAATTAAAAAACCTGCCCAGTTTACAGCATGAATTGTAGTTTCCTCAGTTCAGTAATTAATGTGGACAGAATGTCTGAATGAAACTGTGACAGCTGACAATTTGTGACCCCAAAGGGCAGTTTAATGCACTAGCAGCAAAAGGGTCAAACTTTGCCCTACTGATATATCAATCAAAGTGACACTGAAATACTTCACAGGACAAACGATGTTTGTGGACACAGCTCACAATGCTCACATATTGCCTTAAGCATGTCACATTAGGTGTTTTAAATGGAAATAAGTGAGTTACATTTTCTCTGCTTGTTTTCTGGCAGTTCAATAAAGTTCTTCCACATTAGTTGCTAGGATACGTATTCGATTATGGCGTGGGAGGATGTTAAGCAGGGATATTATCAGACTGAAAGAGAATGAAGTGTGAGAAGAGATGCCATATATTCGTCACACAGGGGAAAGGCAAAGTTTCCATCTCATGTAATGACAATGCAGAAAGATCTTATGTGTACAGTAACCATTACAGGACATCATTATTTGTTAGATCAAAATATCATCATTCTTCAGAATAAAACATTGCTGGCACCTGTTTTGAACAGGTGAATGGATAAGAAAGGCGTTTCAGCACTGGCGATTGCAATCACAAATTAAGAGGGAAGTCCATGAGCAGAGCAGGGTCATGTTGGGAGGTATGCCTTAAGCATCATACTCTCAGCTTATTAAAACATGAAGAAGCATCAGCCGGCTTTGCAGGGAAGAAGCTTCTGTCTGCTGCTCCTACATGTTAGTGTTGGCATTTAGCAGGGCCGTAACTAGGTGTGTGCCAGTGGTGCCTGGCACACAGAGAAGATGCACTGTGGGCACAGAACCATTGGAAACACCCGCCTCACCGCGCCACCGCTACACTGTGGGGTCTGCGTCACCCTGCCGTCACCGCTCTGCTGCATTGCTTGCTACCTCTTCTCACATAGGTAACCAGGCTGCACTTAAAACAGGGGGCCCATCCCCAATCCTCCCGACCTGGGCCCTCTCCTTCCCCCTATCTCTCCTTTGTTTGGGAATCTGTTAGCAGCTCTTGAAACCTGATAACTCCTGTGTCTCTACCTGCACTGCACACTGTCCTGCTCGCTTTCTGACTGCCTGTTTCTTCCTTCTGATGCTACACAAAAGGGAGAGATGATGATATCAGTGGCTCGGGACGGGGGGCCCTCTGTCAGAGGGGGCCCAGGGGAAAGTGTCCCCTGTGCCCCCCACCTTAATCGAGCTGTGCTTGAAGTTTTCGATACACTAGGGTTAAGCACTGGAGGGAAGGTTAGGGTTAGGCTGTGCAGGGGGGAGGGGTAATTTAGGCTGCTGGAATGGGGAGTAAGCTGATAGAGCAGACGGTTAGTGTCAGACTGTGGGAGGTGACGGTTACGGTTAGGGTTAGGCTGTGGGAGGGGAGGGCTAAGGTTAGGGATAAGGTTAAAATATTATAGGGATCTGTCGGGATTTTGACCATCGGGATTCCACTGTAGGGATTCTGATGGTTGGTAGAGTGACTGCTTGGATTTCGTTACCAACCCCAATCCCAGAATTCAAGAAAAGACTGAACTGGCCAAGTTCCATCCGACATATAGATTGGTAAATGCTCAATTAGCTTAGTGATATCATTCAGGTGCTCGAAAGGAAGTTCCATCCGAATAAGGACGGGCATATGCAAAGGAGCAAAAATTTGCATCATTGCATGCACCGAATGCAAAAAAATTGCAATTGGCATCCATACACAAAGAGCTGCCAACCCCATATTGCTTAAGTTAGTCATGAGTGGTTGGACATTGTGACTCAGGCCAACCAGCACCTCTGTGCCTAGCAGTGCTATCTGTATTAGCTGAAACATAGGCACATTGGTGCATGTTAACATGTATGTTGGGAACAAAACTGATTTATTGCTGCTATTTGGCTGTTTTACTATTTGTAAATTACTTCACTCTTTGTAGAAGGTGTACTTTTTATTACATTCATTTTCTTTTCTTAAGAATATTATATTCAACAAACAAGCATTTATACACAGTGTAAAGTATAGTGCATACCAAAGCAGTTAATCATAGCAGTGCTGGTCATGAAATACAAAAATGAGGCATACAGTAATTGGAATTGGAGAGATTAAAATGAAACCAGTATGGTACATCCATCCTATCATAATATCTACATACTAGTGGCACTGCATCACATATTCCTGGGGGAGTAGGGCTCAATGTAGGACCTCAGAGTAAAAATGACTGCAATTAAATAACAGTGAGTGGATTGTCTACATATTTACATGTTTGACACGAAGTAGTGGTATGAAAGCAAATATGATCTGTAGTCAGCATCAAGACAGTATCGATGAAACTTTCCCAGGTGTCAAAAAATGGTTGTATTCAGTTCCCCTTCTGTAAGAGGCCTCTATCCAATCCATGTGGAAAATGTAAAAAAAGTTTTTCCTGTAATTATATTGGACAGACCAATATAAAAACAATGGGACTGGGACAAATAGGCTGAACTGTATTCAATAATTTAACAGGTTGCCGCAGGAAGTACAGTAGTGTTTGCCAAAGAGTGCAGTAAGCAGTCAGTATAGTTGGTATACTTTTTGCTATCATCCTAAGTGCATTTACAGTTTACCATAGTACCATAGTTTACCATAAAAACGCACTGCTAACATAGGGCTTGATTCCAGTGTGGTTCGTATTCGTAAGTGGCTGTACAATACCGTACAAGTAATATTCAAATGCTGTAAGAGGAACCTGTATGGAAAAAAACACGTCCTGCCAGCATCTGTGATCCGAGTCCACCATCATCATGACCAGTCACAATGGTCTCAGCCTTCAGCCAGCCTTACTTAGGGTGAACGTCGGAAACCCTCAGCTGGTTCCAGAAAGTCTGCAAAACCTGCGCTCAAAACGCCTACAAAATAGGTGCATCACACTCCTGTTTTGTAGACCAGTCCCGGTTGACTTCCCCGCTCCACTCTTTAAACTATGGAGGGGCTGCGAGGGATCATGCAGGATCTGTTCTGCACAGGCTTAAAACAGGTCCTGTGCATGTGCTGAACGTGTCCTGCGTTTACGCAGACCCACAAACATTGGATTAGTACGTAAATCATTGGGTACAATCTGAATCAGGCCCATAGTATTGAGCTTGCAAAAACTGTAAATCAAATGAGAAAATGTACAGAGATGTACAGTACTTTAATACAGGAGGCAAAGAATCACAATTGACAACAAAGTAGTAAATAATGCAGAACTGGCCACTCCAATCTATCCTCAATGACGCTGCCCTGCTTATCTTCCTCACCTAACGCACTAAGTCCACCTCCCCTCTCCTACAAGCCCTTCACTGGCTTACCTTCCCTTTCAGAATCCAATTCAAACTTCTCACACTCACCTACTACTCTCCCATCTACAACTCTGACCTTATCTCCCTTTACTCTCCCACCCGTCCTCTTCGCTCTGCTAATGCACGCTGGCTCTCCTGTCTTCTGAATACTTCCTCCCACTCCTATCTCCAAGATTTTTCACGTGCTGCTCCCTTTCTCTGGAATTCTTTACCTCTCCCCCTCAGACTCTCCACCTCTCTACAAAACTTCAAACGGGCTCTTAAGACCCATTTCTGTACCAAACCCAGCCAAATCTCATCCTAACCGTCTGTTCTACGCTCTCTATGTACCCCATCTGTGTCACCCCTGACTATCTACCCCGCCCCTTAGAATGTAAGCTCTCAGGAGTAGGGCCCTCTTCCCTCATGTGCTTATTCTTTTCTTACTTTAATAATCCTCAACTGCCCAAATCCCGCAGTTTTTTTTGGCCACCTGGAACTTCTCTGTCATTTACTGGTGTAGTTATGCTTAGTTACCCTGTACTTGTCCTAAATTGTCATCAACTGTAAGTCACTGTTTTCCTGTTTTGATTATGTGCATATGTACTCTGTAATTTTGCGCTGCGGAACCCTAGTGGCGCCATATAAATAAAGGATAATAATAATAATAATAATAGTATATTACTTTTCAGTTACGTAATCTACAGTACAATGGGGATCATTCCGACTTGATCGTAGCCCTGCACAATTTTGCAGGGCTACGATCATGACAATAGACATGTGGGGGGACGCCCAGCACGGAGCTATCCCGCCCCGCATGTCAGTGACGCCCCCCCCCCCGCAGAAGTGCAAAAGCATTGCACAGAGGCGCATGGGCAATTCCGACCCGATCGCTGCCCTGCGATAAACTGCAGCGAGCGATCGGGTCGGAAAGTCCCCCAATGTTCAATTAATATAGGTTTAAATAACATTAAAATTAGAAATGATGCATTCTTCTTCATCCTATTGATTTACTGTAAGTGTAAAGTTTATTTGTTGATAATGGAAAACTAGTAGCATTTCAAAAGCTGCAAGGGTACTGTAAGTGATGTGGATTCTCACTTAGGTACAAATGAGGCAATTAATTAACAATGTATCATTAATTAGATATAATGATGCAATTTAATGTGTTTTTACAGCTTTCAGAGTGTGAAAGGGACCACTTGTACAGTATAACAATTCCAGCTGTTTGTGCAAAAGATGTGGGGTAAATAAACTCCCTGATAAAATGCAATAAAGTGTTGTATTGATTACCTAATTTAGATGAGTTGTATCTTTGCCTTTGTAGGGTATTTTTCTGACTAATTCAGTATTGTGAGGTGTATAAATACTTAGGGACATACTATATTCATGATCCTTAAAACGTCACAAATTCTACACTCCCCATAGGATGTAGAAATTATGACATTCATCAAGCTCTGAAAAAGCATTTTTTTCTGCGTTTGATTGAGAATCTGTTCGCCATCCTGACATGGCAAACAGCCCCTGAATCTCTGCACAAGCTGCCTTTTACATGGGTGTCCGCAACTGCAGCACGACTGTGCAGCAGCCAGCCAGCCCTGGGAGGCAACCAGGTGCCAGCAGCAGGGGATATTATATGTGAATATAATATGTGTGTGTGTGTATATCAGCCATGTCCAAACTGCGGCCGTCCAGCTGTTGTGAAACTACATATCCCAGCATGTCCTGACACAGTTTTGCTGTCAGAGAATGCTAAAGCTGTGTCAGGGCATGCTGGGATGTGTAGTTTCTCAACAGCTGGAGGGCCACAGTTTGGACATGCTTGGAGTGTGATACAGTTTAAGGAGTCAGAATGTCATCATCCACTTAGGAGCAGCCCTGAACACCCGCAGACGCATGCGCAATGAAGCCGGGAGCCGCCGCGGGCGCATGCGCAGTTGCCACCGGAAGTGGGGTGGAAGTAACCAGCGGAGTCCTCCGTCACCGGAAGTGTGGCGGAAGTGACTCTTAATTATACTGTGAACGTTTTTAAACGTTTTTAAACATGTTTGTTGCCTAAAATTACTCGTTTTTAGCACTAAGGAGTCTGTCTGACCTGGTAATCAATCCAGCTTTGTTATAAAATAAGCTCTGTCAACCTTTTTGAATGTATAATGTGTAATCATATCACATGATCAATTATGATGTCACAACCCTCTGACTCAGTGATATGGGTATAAATAGACATGCAGCTTCATTCTGTCCCTACCCCTTGAAGAAGTCTGTTGAGACGAAACGCGTTGGGCCTATACTGACCACCCACTATTTACAAGCTAAGTTTTGAATTCCTATCCTTTTAAGTGTATTTATATTTCTCATTTATGGACAAAAGTTTTTTATTCTTGTTTTTTAAAACCATTCTTGGAAACTGTTTTTACTCTCATATATATTAAAATTTATTTTTATAAATTTTAGAACTTTTTTAGCTTCTAATTTTAAGCTTTTAAAAACATAGTTTTTAGCCACACTCGTCGCCAGTACCCCTATCCCCCCAGTTTTATATATATATATATATATATATATATATATATATATATAAAAGGAGATTTATGGTAGACTTACCATTGTCAAATCTCTTTCAGCGAGGTACACTGGATTCCACAGGGAATAACATTGGGGTGTAGAGTTGGATCTTGATCCAAGGCACCAACAGGCTAAAGCTTTGACTGTTCCCAGGATGCACTGCACCGCAGGGACGTGCGGTGAGCTAAATGGCTCAGAAGGCACTGGCTAACCCCAGAGCCAGATTTACTTGCAATATATGAGCCAAAGGGTGCATGTGGGCATTATACACGGGTGCAGCATTATAAACTCCTGGAAATTTGGTGAGTTTTGATTAGAGATGTGTGGAAAGGATACACAGGTGAGGCACTACCTCACCTGCCATAGACTTTTAACTCCAGAGTTTGGGCTATAAAAATGATTAGAATAATGCAAAGAAGATATTTCTAATAGATTATTAATATTTTTCATATACTTTATACAGTCAAAACTCTGGTTTAAACGTAAGTATGACAGGAAAGGCTCTGCCTCACCTGCCTCACCCCACTGCACGTCACTGCTGCACCGCCTCCTCTATAGCCCCGCCTCCAGGCACTGGAGCTCAGTTTTGTTAACCAGTCCAATACAGCAGCAGGTCAGAGAGACGGTAAATGTTAGTCACACAGAATCACATTCTCATGACAGGAGAAGGGACTAGCGGCTAATGCCATACAAACCCAAAGAAGTGAAGTGCGTCAGCGTGGGCGACCTGTGGAATCCAATGTACCTCGCAGAAAGAGATTTAGCAATGGTATGTCTACCATAAATCTCCTTTTCTGCAGCGGAGTGCACTGGTATTCCACAGGGAATAACATCGGGGATGTCCTAAAGCAGTTCCTCATGGGAGGGGATGCACTGTAGCGGGCACAAGAACCTGGCGTTCAAATGAAGCATCCTGGGAGGCAGAAGTATCAAAGGCATAGAACCTGAGAACATGTTGACAGAGGACCATGTAGCTGGCTTGCACAATTGTTCAGTGGACGCGCCATGGCGGGCCGCCCAAGAAGGTCCAACAGACAGAGTAGAATGGGCCTGTACATAAGCTTGTGCAATCACCATTCTAATCCATCCGGCCAAGGTCTGCTTATTCACATGCCAGCCACATTTGTGAGAGCCCGTACCACATCCAAAGATTTTTCTTTGGAAGATAGACCAGTAGAGTTGAAGGCCGGAACCACAATCTCCTGGTTAAGGTAAAAAGATGATACCACCATAGGCAAATAACCAGGGTGAGTTCGAAGAACAGCCCGGTCACGGTGAAAAACGAGAAAGGGTGGACAACAAGACAAAGCGCCTAAGTCCTACACCCTTCTAACAGAGGCAATAGCCAACAGAAATATGACCTTAAGCGTAAGGCATTTAAGGTCCACAGACTCAAGAGGTTCAAATGGAGACTCTTGCAGGGCATTTAAGATGACAGACAGATCTCATGGAGCCACAGGAGGGACATAGGGAGGCTGAATCCGTAGAACACCCTGAGTGAAAGTGTGAACGCCAGGAAGGGACGCAATTTTTCTCTGAAACCACACCAACAAGGCAGATATATGAACCTTGAGGGAGGCCAGACGAAGGCATAAGTCTAGGCCTTGTTGAAGAAAAGCTAAAAGTCTGGAAGTTTTGAAAGCATATGCATCATAATTCTTAGCAGCACACCAAGTGAAGTGAGAATTCCAGACCTTGTAATAAATCTGACCGCCTCAGAGAATCCTTTTGCTCACAGGAGTGATGCTTCAAGAGCCACGCCATCAAAGATAGTCTGGCCAGGTCCAGGTAGACACAAGGGCCCTGAATGAGGAGGTCTGGGCTTTGAGGAAGTAGAAGCAGACGCTCTATCGAGAGATCCTGCAGGTCTGAGAACCAATGCCATCTGGGCCACGCTGGAGCGACTAGAAGTAGTATTCCTCCTTCTTGCTTGAACTTACGTATTACACTGGGAAGGAGTGACACCAGAGGGAATACGTATGGCAGCCGAAAGTTCCATGGAATTGCCAGTGCATCCAAGAACGCTGCTTGAGGATCCCTTGTCCTTGCTCCGAAGACCGGAACCTTGTGATTGTGTCGAGATGCCATCAGGTCTACATCTGGTAGGCCCCACTTGTCCGCTAGGAGTTGAAAGACTTTGGGATGAAGACTTCACTCTCCGGTGTGCACGTCCTGACGACTGAATAAGTCTGCTTCTCAGTTGAGGACTCCCGGAATGAACACTGCCGATATGGCTGGCAGATGGCGTTCCGCCCATTGGAGGATTTTTGACACTTCCATCATTGCCGTGCGCCTTTGAGTGCTGCCTTTTTGATTATGTATGCCACCGTGATGGCATTTTCTGACTGTACTTGAACAGGCCTGTTCTGTACCAGAGGCATGGCCAGTGTCAATGTTTCAACACTGCCTGCAATTCCAGAATGTTTATCGGGAGGAGAGATTCCTCCCTGGTCCACAGACCCTTGAGAGAGTGTTTCTCCAAAACCACACCCCAACCTCGCAGACTGGCGTCCGTCTGCATATTTGAAAAAGCTGCCCAAGGTGGGCCTTGATTGACCACAGGGGCCACAGACGGACTGGGAGATGTATGATCCCCAGCGCCTGAACCAGCATCTAACACTTCCCCCACTGGTGAATCCGTGATGACAGCAGTGCATGATGCAGGAGCGTCTGCGGATGTCCCACCCTGTGTAGCAGACATTATGTGGGATGTAGCCTTAGGATGTAAAAGTACAATATAGCCAGACAAACACAAAAACCAGCAAATAATCCCCCGTGTTTTGTGACAGTAAATACAGAGCACAAACAGAGGATATAAGTGGTGTGGGGTGACTGAAAAACACAGTGAGAAATACAAACAGTATACCCTGTGTACAGAGGCGGATTGGCCATAGGGTTTACAGGGAAGAGTCCCGGTGGGCCGTCGCACCCGCGGGGCCTGTTTTGTTTGAGGACATGTGGTCCTTTTTATAGACATAATGAATAAGATGCAAAATAATTTACATATATGAAAATTACCTTGCCACTTAGCCTGTGATTGCAGATGATCTAGTGTATGCTCTGTCTGCCTACTTGGCTGACATATAAGATTGAGTGAATAGTGATTGGGATACGGTTGGTGTAATAAGCAAGAAAATATATCTTTCTAAAGAATGATATAGTTTCCTAAATTCTGAAGGTGTATCATATAATGTGATCATAATATTTAATTTTATTTCTTTTTAACTTCCCCCTTGATGCTGGACATGCCCACTATCTGGAAAGTCTTGGGGGGAGGGTGCTGCTGCCATGGCCCATGGCTAGACCTTACACCTCTGGTGCTGCCCATGTGGGGCCACTAGTACAAATTTTTCCAGGGCCACTTTTTGTTTCCAATCCGCCTACCTGTGTAGCACTATATATTATATGAGACCCTGACGCAGCTAGTTCCCCAGGTTACAGAATAGAGTGACAGCAAATGTTTGATACACAAGAGTGGAATCCACACAGCAGCTATAGGCACACTCAGTCACAGGTACAATGCAGGAATTATCACATATAACAATAAAACTGCACTGGACTAGTAATTACATAAAGGCATGTATGTTACAGATATAACAATGCACAGTAAACACTGGATGTATATCACAGAATACTTGTACTAAATATTGAGATAGCAGTACACTTGTCCTTAACTAATACTGTCTAAAATGACATGTAGAATACAAGAAGTGTCTGTAAATGCACAGCACTGATGATACAGGCGGATTTACAGAGGAGACAGTGCCCAGCAGTCCCGGAGATGAGCCCATCTATGTAATGGCGCCAAAATCTCTTCAGGGAGTGAGGGAGAGAGAAGATGCAGCTCCAGGGTGGGAACACTAGCAGTAGATGGCGCCCGGAGCCGGGGGAGGGGCTACAGGTCAGCGCCTTATCCCCTCTGCTGGACTTCACCACCAGGTACTGTGGAGCCTTTTGCAAACGGATTTTCTCATACGTCCTAGAGGATGCTGGGGTCCATTTCATGACCATGGGGTATAGACTGTTCCGCAGGAGCCATGGGCACTTTAAGACTTTTCAAGGGTGTGAACTGGCTCCTCTCTCTATGCCCCTCCTCCAGACCTCAGTTTTAGAAATGTGCCCAGGCAGACTGGATGCACTCCAGGGGAGCTCTACTGAGTTTCTCTGAAAAGACTTATGTTAGGTTTTTTATTTTCAGGGAGAACTGCTGGCAACAGACTCCCTGCTTCGTGGGACTAAGGGGGCACAAGTAGGAACCAACTTCCTAAAGCGTTTCATGGCTCTGCTTCTGGCTAACAGGACACCATTAGCTCCTGAAGGGAACTGAGCGCTAGCCGTGCCTAGATGCTCACTCCCACAGCACGCCGTCACCCCCCTCACAGAGCCAGAAGACAGATGAGTGTTAGAAGACAGATCTTCAATCAAGAAAGTGACGGCTAAAGGTACCGCGTGGCTGGTGGGAGCGCAGCACGCCATGTTGCCCACACATACACAGGCAATGCACGGTGCAGGGCGCGAGGGGGGGGGGCGCCCTGAGCAGCATGAAACCTACGGAAACTGGCATAAATAAGGGGCATAAGTCGCTGAGGCACACTCCTACCCCCGCCAGTATAAAAAATTACCTCATAAAAGCTGAGGAGAAACACGCCATTGAAGAGTGGAGCTTCCTCCTCAGTCAGCCAGCACACTGCTCATCGCCATTTTCTCTCTCTCCTCAGGCTGCAGGACAATGCTGGTTCTCTTCCACTACTGAACAAGTATCATGGTGCAAAACAGGGGGGGCCACAGTGAATTTGGTGCTATATAATTGTGTGATTATCATTATAAAAGCGCTGCATGTCAGTGGGCATTTTGTGTTCACAGACATTGTGTTACTGGCGCTGGGTTGTGAACTGGCAAATCCTATCTGTGTCCCTCTGACAGATTTTACTGTGGGTCTGTCCCCTATAAGTCCTGGAGTGTTTGTGGTGTGGTTGTGCACGTGTGTGACATGTCTGTGGCAGGGAATCTCTTCCTCTGTGGGAGACATGTTAGAAACACAAAGGTGTAATATGACACCAAGAGCCTGATTGGGTGAAAGGTTACATGATAGTGTGAATCACTACTGAATCTCATACAGAAAACTGAATATAATCTGTTGAAGTTGTGATTTTTAATAATTCTGCCTTTCATCCACAGGGACCCCGCTGGGTCACATACAAATTTGCACAAGTAGTACAAACTGATACCGACACGGACTCTGATTCCTGTGTCGACACTAGTGATTCCAGGGGAATAGATCCTAAGTTAGCAAAAAGCATTCAATACATGGTTTAGCTATAAAGGAGGTGTTAGAAGTTACGAAGCCCCCTCTTTTACCACAAGGAGAGGGTTTACTTTAGTAAAGAAGTAATGTATTTTTCCCTCCACCTCAGGAGTTGAACAGTCTCTTGGAGGGAGTCTGATTTAACCTGAAAAGAAATTTCAGATTCCCAAAAGGAATTCAGGCAGCTTACCTGTGTCCAAAAGGTGGGAGTCACCCCGCATTTTAGACAGGGCCCTGTCATAAAAGAGAAAAGGATGTTTCTCCTTGCGCCTGGAATGGCTTCACTTAAGGAGCCGACAGACCTCAAGTGAGTGAGGTGATCTATTGATGTGGCCAATGGGACACTACTCAGGCCTACCATTGTCTGTGCGTGGGTGAGTAGTACTATTGAAAAGTGGTCAGAAAACTTGTCATTAGACATTGACACAATAGATGGAGACGAGATACTCCTAAAGTTTGGTCATATCAAAGACGCTGCTGCGTACGTACTAGAAACCATGAAATATATTGGTCTCTTGGGATCAAGAACCGCTACCATGGCAGTATCGGCTCGGAGGGCGTTGTGGATTCGCCAGTGGAATGCTGATGCAGATTCCAAAAGAAATATGGAGGCTCTCCCGTATAAAGGTGAGGCCTTATTTGGTGATGGGCTGAATGCGTTAGTCTCGGCGGCTACCGCAGGTAAGTCGACATTCTTGTCTACTGCTCCTGCACCAGCAAAAAAGACACATCACTCTCATATGCAGTCCTTTCGGACCAACAAATACAAAAAGGCCAAAGGTTCCCCCTTCTTTGCAGGTAGGGGAAGGAGAAAAGGAAAGAAGTCTGCAGCTTCTCCAGGATCCCAGGAGCAGCGGTCAACCCCTGCTCCTGCCAAATCTGCAGCATGACGCTGGGGCTCCCTTGCGGGAGTCCACTCGGGTGGGAGCACGTCTGAAACTTTTCAGCCAAATCTGGATTCAATCTGGCCTGGACCCATGGGTCTCACAAATAGTGTCCCATGGGTACAAACTAGAATTTCAAGACGTCTCCCCATCCCGATTTTTCAAATCGACCTTGCCAGCTTCTCTTCCAGGAAGGGAGGCATTAACAACGGCAGTTCAAAAATTATGTCAGGATCAGGTCATTGTCCTGGTACCCTTGTCACAGCAAGGAGAGGGTTTTTATTCAAGCCTCTTCGTAGTTCCGAAACCAGACGGCTCGGACAGACCGATTTTAAACCTGAAAAATCTGAATATCTACCTGAAAAGGTTCAAGTTCAAGATGGAATCCCTGAGGGTAGTGATTTTCAGTCAGGAAGATGGGGACTTCATGGTGTCAGTAGACATAAAGGATGCTTACTTGCATGTTCCCATTTATCCTCCTCACCAAGCTTATCTGAGATTCGCAGTACAGGATTGCCATTACCAGTTCCAGACGTTGTCGTTCGGACTCTCCACGACACCGAGGGTATTTACCAAGGTGATGGCGGAGATGATGGTCCTCCTTCATCAAATAGGAGTCAATATAATTCCTTATCTGGACGATCTCCTGATAAAAGCGAGATCCAGGGAACAATTGGTGCAGAACATCGCACTCTCCCTGTCAATACTCTTACAACACAGTTGGATCATGAATTTTCCAAAGTCGCAATTGGAACCGACGACAAGATTGTCCTTTTTAGGGATGAGTCTGGACACAGAAGTACGGAGAGTATTTCTTCCAGTGGAAAAGGCTTTGGAAATCCAGAAACTGGTCAAACACATATTGAAACCAACAAGCGTGTCGATCCATCAATACATTCGGTTGTTGGGGAAAATGGTAGCGGCCTACGAGGCCATACAGTTTGGCCAATTTCATGCCAGAGTATTCCAGTGGGACCTGTTGGACAAGTGGTCCGGATCCCACCTTCACATGCACCGGAAAATAATCCTGTCCCCCAAAGCCACGATTTCGCTCCTGTAGTGGCTACACAGTTCTCATTTACTAGAGGGACGCAGGTTTGGGATTCACGACTGGGTCCTAATAACCACGGATGCAAGTCTCTGAGGCTGGGGAGCTGTCACACAGGGGGAAAGCTTCCAAGGAAAATGGTCAAGTCAGGAAGCCTGCCTTCACATAAACGTTCTGGAATTGAGAGCCAATTACAACGGCCTTCTACAAGCGGTACATCTTCTTCAAGATCATCCCGTACAGATCCAGTCGGACAATGTAACAGCAGTCGCGTACATAAACAGGCAAGGCGAACGAAAAGCAGAGCGGCAATGGCAGAGGTGACAAAGATTCTCCTCTGGGCAGAAAGACATGTAAGAGCTCTGTCAGCAATTTTCATTCCGGGAGTGGACACCTGGAAGCAGACTTCCTCAGCAGACACGATCTCCATCCAGGAGAGTGGGGCCTCCACCAAGAAGTCTTCGCAGAGGTGACAAGTCTTTGGGGAGTTCCTCAAGTAGACATGATGGCATCTCATCTAAACAAGAAGCTTCAGAGATATTGTTCCAGGTCGAGAGACCCTCAAGCAACAGCAGTGGATGCACTGGTGACCCAGTGGGTGTTTCGGTCGGTATATGTCTTCCCTCCACTTCCACTGATTCCATTGATTCCAAAGTTCTTAAAATAATAAGAAGAACAAGAGTTTGAGCAATCGTCATTGCCCCAGACTGGCCAAGGAGGGCTTGGTGTCCAGATCTTCAGGAGTTGCTCATAGAAGATCCTCGGCCTCTTCCTCCTCGAGAGAACCTACTACAGCAGGGGCCATGTGTGTATCAAGTCTTACTGCGGCTACGTTTGACGGCATGGCTGTTGAGAGTCGGATCCTAGCCCGAAAGGGTATTCCCAAGGAAGTCATCCCCACTCTTATTCAGGCCAGGAAAGGAGTAACGTCTAAACATTACCACCGTATTTGGAGAAAATATGTATCTTGGTGTGAATCCAAGAAGGCTCCTATGGAAGCGTTTGAGTTGGGACGTATTCTCCATTTTCTGCAGGCTGGTGTGGATGCGGTCCTTAGATTGGGGTCAATCAAGGTCCAGATTTTGGCCTTATCAGTTTTCTTTCAAAAACAACTGGCTTCTCTTCCAGAAGTTCAGACCTTCGTGAAAGGGGTTTTGCACATCCAGCCTCCATTTGTGCCTCCAGTGGCACCATGGGACCTTAATGTGGTGTTGCAGTTCCTTCAATCGAGTTGGTTTGAACCTCTACAGGAGATAGAGTTGAAGTTTCTCACTTGGAAAGTGGTGATGCTTTTAGCCTTGGCATCCGAAAAGCGGGTGTCTGAGTTGGAGGCCTTGTCTCAAAGGAGCCCTTACCTGATCTTCCATGAAGATAGGGCAGAGTTGAGAACTCGCCAACATTTTCTTCCGAAGGTCGTTTCATCTTTCCACATAAAGCAACCTATTGTGATGCCAGTGGCTACTGACACGTTCACTGAGTCAAAGTCTCTAGATGTGGTTAGGGCTTTGAAGATTTATGTCGCTAGAACAGCTCGGATACGGAAAACAGAGGCTCTGTTTGTCCTGTATGCTCCCAACAAGACTGGGTGTCCTGCTTCCAAGCAGACCATTGCGCGCTGGATCAGAGGTACGATTCAGCATGCTCATTCTTCGGCTGGTTTGCCGTTGCTGAAGTCTGTGAAGGCCCATTCTACTAGGAAGGTGGGCTTGTCCTGGGCGGCTGCCTGGGGGGGGGGGGGTCTCGGCATTACAACTTTGCCGAGCAGCTACTTGGTCAGGGTCAAACACTTTTGCTTAATTTTATAAGTTTGACACTTTGGCCGATGAGGACCTCAAGTTTGGTCAATCGGTGCTGCAGGGTCATCCGCACTCTCCCGCCCATACTGAAGCTTTGGTATAAACCCCACGGTCATGAAATGGACCCCAGCACCCTCTAGGTCGTATGAGAAAACAGGATTTTAATACCTACCAGTAAATCCTTTTCTCCTAGTCCGTAGAGGATGCTGGGCACCCGACCCAGTGCGTACTTTACCTGCAGTTTTGTTCAGTTAGTTACACAAGTTGTGTTACATTTGTTTTCAGCATGTTGCTGTAAATGGTTCATGCCTGTGGTGCGGCATGGTTGAGGTGTGTATGAGCTGGTATGATTCTCACCGTTAGTATAAATGTAAATCCTTTCCTCGAAATGTCCGTCTCCCTGGGCACAGTTCCTATAACTGAGGTCTGGAGGTGGGCCATAGAGGGAGGAGCCAGTTCACACCATTTAAAAGTCTTAACGTGCCCATGGCTTCTGCGGAACCGTCTATACCCCATGGTCATGAAATGGACCCCAGCATCCTCTACGGACTAGGAGAAAAGGATTTACCAGTAGGTATTAAAATCCTGTTTTAATAAATCCGACCTGTACTCTTTGCCCTGGTGGATATAGTGGGGTCTCTGTGTGACACAGTGTACACGTCAGCAGTGCATGACCGGATCGCGATTTACCTTACCTCCCCCCTTTTAGTGCAGCCAGGCGATCCTGGAGAATGACAGTGGTGGTGTGCCTGAAAGACTGGTGTTGTTAGGCGCCGGGGTCCGCTCGTCGGTGCGGCCCGGCGCCTAGCAACCAGGGACGCCGTGCGCGTACAGCCGCCGGCTCCCTGGCAACGCTAGACGCCGGGCGCATGGAGCCGCTCAGACCCTAGCAACGGGGACGCCACGTTCGGGCCGCGTTCCCCGTTGCTGGGTCTTTTCTAATTGTATAATGGTGTGCTGGCCGTGCAGCATGCAAGCTGCACGGCATTACTTGTGATTACCCAGTCTGGCTCCTGATTGGGGAGCTCACAGTTATAAGCACCCTTTGGACTTCTCACAGACGCCGGTGATAGCTTCCTGTTTGCCTGTGTTGGTTACAGAGAGTTTCCAGTCCTGCTCAATCCGGTTGTTCCTGTCCTCAGTGATCCTGTACTCGGAAATTGTCATCTGTTCCTGGAGTCTGACCGAGCACCTTTAACATCCTGTGGTGTTCGTGAGTCGCGGCGTAGCCGTGTGTTGCGGCTTGACCGCTTACTGTTTATTATTTTGTATCTTTGTGTTCTGGAGCTTTTGCGGAGGATTCCGCTCCCCCTGATCCACTCTGGTATCCAGCGGTGCTGGATAGGAGTTACGGATCAGTGGATCTTTGGTTGTCCTTTTCCCTGGCGGCTAGTCCGCACATACTTTTTGGTTTAGTTAGTTAGCTTGTAACCCCTGGCCTGGTTGCTTAGTCAGAGGGCCCCTTGTTATCACCCTGCCTCGGATTTCCCTTTGTCTCCCATTAAGACCTGAGGGGGCATCGGGGTTGGGCAGACATAATCCGCCCTTCGAACGCGGCTGCCATGGGCTCAAGCAACCATAGTCTCGCAGGGGATTTCTGATAACACGGGCGAGACAACGGAGTTAGGGCGCCAGGGGTTACTAGGCTCTCCTGCTCCCACAACCAGTATATCTTTCCAGTACTCAGACCTCTGCCATAAGATCTCCTCTGGTCTGGAGTACGGGAATCATAACATTATCACCGGCCAGACTAAATTTAAAATTAAACAGGAGTTAATTTTTTCCCTTGTTCAGTTGGGAGATTTGTCGGCCTCATGAATCCCACCGGTGTCGGGCCAAATCCTGGCCAGCTTCTAGTTAGCCAGATTCAAGAGCTTACTCAGATGGTTCAGGATCTGTCTCTTCGGGTGAGGTCACAGGAAGATCTGTTACGGACTTCCCCGAGGGTCATTCCTGAACCAAAAATGCATCTGCCTGACCGTTTTTCTGGGGATAGAAAACAGTTTTTTAATTTTAAAGAGTCTTGTAAACTTTATTTTCGTTTGAGACCAGTCTCCTCAGGTACGGAGGCTCAGCGGGTTGGAATTATTATTTCTCTGCTTCAGGGGGATCCTCAGACCTGGGCTTTTGGTTTAAAGACAGACGATCCGGCTTTATTTTCTGTAGACGCCTTTCTAAAGTCTTTAGGGCTATTGTATGACGACCCTGATAGAGAGGCATCCGCCGAGAGTCAGTTGCGTGCTCTCAGACAGGGTAGGAATCCCGCAGAGATTTATTGTACGGAGTTTCGCCGTTGGTCGAACGACTGTGGATGGAATGACCCAGCCCTGCGCAGTCAGTTTCGCCTCGGCTTATCTGAGTCTATAAAAGACAGTCTCCTTCAGTATCCCGCTCCTGAGACTCTCGATAAACTCATGGAGCTCTCTATTAAGATTGATCGTCGGCTCAGAGAGCGGAGGGCTGAAAAAGGAGCATCTGTTGGGTCAACTCCTTGTGTTTTTTCCATCCCTGTGGATATAGAGGAGCCTATGCAGATAGGTCTCTCCAAACTGTCTTCTGAAGAAAGAACCAGAAGGCAAAATTCTGGTCTTTGTTTATACTGTGGAGGTAAGGGACATTTTGCCCGTAGTTGTCCGAACAAGTTGGGAAACGTCTCGACCAAGTGAATTGTGAGGGGGTTCACTTTGGTCTGCAGCTTATCTCCTCAAATAATTCACTGTTAGTCCCAGCTAAAGTTTCCTTTGGCAGCCTCTGTTCCTCGGTCTCTGTTTTTGTGGACAGTGGAGCTGCAGGGAACTTTATGGATTTGACATGGGCCAAGACCTTAGGTATTCCTCAGTTAGCCTTGGGTAGGTGTATCACCATGCATGGTTTAGATGGGAGTCCCTTGTCCAATGGGGTTATTTCTCTCTGTACACCTCCTGTTCTACTCTCGGTAGGAGCTCTGCATTCTGAAAAAATTTAGTTTTTCCTCACCCATTGCCCAGCAGTTCCAGTGGTTCTGGGTCACCCTTGGCTGGCCTTTCATAATCCCATCATTGATTGGCAGTCGGGGGAGATCTCACAATGGGGTACCATCTGTAATAAGGAATGTATTACGCTTCCCATCAGAATAGCTGCTGCCATTCCCGCACCCATTCCTGTGGAATACCAGGATTTTGTTGATGTTTTTTCCAAGGGCAATGCGGATATTCTGCCTCCCCATAGGCCTTATGATTGTGCTATTGAGCTAATTCCTGGTGCCACTTTGCCTAAGGGAAGGTTATATGCATTGTCCGGACCTGAAACTGTGGCCATGAATGAGTATGTTAAAGAAAGCCTAGGGAAAGGATTTATCAGGCCATCTAAGTCCCCTTTAAGTGCAGGCTTCTTCTTCGTAGAGAAGAAGGATGGTTCACTCAGACCCTGCATTGACTTTAGAGCCTTGAATAAAATCTCAGTAAAAAATACTTACCCTCTGCCACTGATCTCTGTCCTCTTTGATCAGCTACGTTCGGCTGTGATTTTTTTCTAAGATTGACCTGAGAGGAGCATATAACCTCATCAGAATCAAGTCAGGGGATGAGTGGAAAACGGCATTCAGTACTCAGTCAGGCCACTATGAGTATCTGGTTATGCCATTCGGCCTGTCTAACGCTCCGGCAGTTTTCCAGGATCTCATTAACGATGTGCTCCGTGAATTTCTTGGAAAATTCGTTGTAGTCTACTTGGACGATATTTTGATTTATTCTGACTCTGTAGAACAACATGTTACCCAGGTGCGTCAGGTTCTAAAAAAATTACGTGAAAATCACCTATATGCCAAGCTGGAGAAGTGTGAATTTCATGTCACGGAGGTATCCTTTTTAGGATACATTATTTCCCCTCGGGGATTCCGTATGGAACCAAAGAAGCTCCAAGCCATCCTTAGTTGGGCGCAACCCACCAACTTAAAAGCAATTCAGCGCTTTTTAGGGTTTGCGAACTACTATAGAAGATTTATTCACTCTTTCTCTGACCTAGTTGCTCCCATTGTGGCACTGACTAAGAAGGGAGCGGATCCTACCAATTGGTCACGTGAAGCCGAGCTATCTTTTCAGGCCTTGAAACAGGCCTTTGTCTCAGCCCCTGTCCTCAGACACCCCAACCCAGAATTGCCTTTCATTGTTGAGGTTGATGCCTCAGAGGTTGGAGTAGGGGCTATCCTATCTCAGAAGGATCCGGATTCCCTTGAATTACACCCTTGTGCCTTTATGTCCAGAAAATTCTCTTCTGCTGAGTCCAACTACGATGTTGGTAACCGGGAATTGCTGGCTATTAAATGGGCTTTCGAGGAGTGGAGGCATTGGCTTGAGGGAGCGACTCATATCATTTCAGTTTTGACTGATCACAAAAATCTTCAATACATTGAATCAGCTAAACGACTGAATGCCCGGCAGGCTCGTTGGGCTTTATTTTTTACTCGTTTCAAATTCATTATCACCTTCAGGCCAGGTTCCAAGAATACCAAGGCAGATGCCCTGTCACGCAGTTTTCTTCCAGTTCAAGACAACAGTCCTGTTACTCCCATACTTCCGTCTTCAGTCATTCGGGCAGGCCTCACACAGGATTTATTTACCCAGTTAAAGCTGCTTCAACATCAGGCTCCTGGAAATACTCCTGCTGGTCGTCTTTTTGTCCCTGAGTTTTTGAGAGCAACTGTTTTGACGGAGTTTCATGATAGCAAAGTTGCCGGGCATCCGGGAATCGCTAAGACTTTGGAATTAGTCTCCCGCTCAGTATGGTGGCCTGGTCTTTCCAAAGACATTAAGGAGTTTGTTTTTTCGTGTCAGGTCTGTGCACAGCATAAAGTTCCCCGTTCTTTGCCTATCGGTCAGCTTATGCCCTTGAATGTTCCTCTTAGGCCATGGTCTCATATCTCCATGGATTTTGTGGTGGACCTCCCTCTGTCAGCCGGATGCCGAGTCATATGGGTGGTAGTGGACCGTTTTAGTAAAATGGCCCATTTCATTGCTCTTCCCCGATTGCCATCTGCCCAGGGATTGGCAGTCTTGTTCCTCCGCCATGTTTTCAGACTCCATGGGTTACCCACTGATATTGTTTCCGATCGGGGTCCACAATTCATTGCACAGTTTTGGAAATCTTTTTGTGTCTCATTGAAGATGAAATTATCTTTAACGTCAGGCTACCATCCCCAATCCAACGGGCAGACTGAGCGAGTTAATCAATCACTAAAACAATATTTGCGGTTGTACTCGGCCAAACTCCAAAATGACTGGTCTGAGTTTCTTCCATTGGCGGAGTTCGCTTACAATAATGCCTGTCATTCCTCCACCAATGTGTCTCCATTTTTTGCAGTTTTTGGTTTTCACCCCAGAGCTAATTCCTTTTTTCAACATTCCTCTGTCTCCTCACTGACCTTGACCTCTCATCTTAGGCTCATTTGGAGAAAAGTGCACCTGGCTCTCAGAAAAGCGGCATTTCAGGAAAAGAGATTTTCTGACAGGCTCCGGCGGCCGTGCACTTTTAAAGTAGGAGATAGGGTGTGGTTGTCGACTCGCAACATTAAACTTCGACAAACCTCAGCCAGATTGGGTCCTAAATTTATTGGACCATTTCACATTATCAAAAAAGTCAATCCAGTTGCCTTCCGGTTACGTTTACCAAAAACTTTACGGATCGGAAATACTTTCCATTGCTCATTGCTGAAACCATATGTTTCGTCCAGTAGATTTCCTCGTAAGATATCTCAGGGGAGATCACCAATTGTTGTACAGGGTCAGCAGGAGTTCTTGGTGGAGAAGGTTCTCGATTCCAAGTTGTCCCGGGGTCGGCTTTATTTTTTGGTGCATTGGAGAGGTTATGGTCCAGAAGAAAGGTCTTGGGTCCTGGACAAGGATCTCCATGCCCCGAGGCTCAAGAGGGCATTTTTTCGAGAATTTCCTCGGAAACCGGGCTTTAGGGGTTCCTTGACCCCTCCTCAAGGGGGGGGTACTGTTAGGCGCCGGGGTCCGCTCGTCGGTGCGGCCCGGCGCCTAGCAACCAGGGACGCCGTGCGCGTACAGCCGCCGGCTCCCTGGCAACGCTAGACGCCGGGCGCACGGAGCCGCTCAGACCCTAGCAACGGGGACGCCACGTTCGGGCCGCGTTCCCCGTTGCTGGGTCTTTTCTAATTGTATAATGGTGTGCTGGCCGTGCAGCATGCAAGCTGCACGGCATTACTTGTGATTACCCAGTCTGGCTCCTGATTGGGGAGCTCACAGTTATAAGCACCCTTTGGACTTCTCACAGACGCCGGTGATAGCTTCCTGTTTGCCTGTGTTGGTTACAGAGAGTTTCCAGTCCTGCTCAATCCGGTTGTTCCTGTCCTCAGTGATCCTGTACTCGGAAATTGTCATCTGTTCCTGGAGTCTGACCGAGCACCTTTAACATCCTGTGGTGTTCGTGAGTCGCGGCGTAGCCGTGTGTTGTGGCTTGACCGCTTACTGTTTATTATTTTGTATCTTTGTGTTCTGGAGCTTTTGCGGAGGATTCCGCTCCCCCTGATCCACTCTGGTATCCAGCGGTGCTGGATAGGAGTTACGGATCAGTGGATCTTTGGTTGTCCTTTTCCCTGGCGGCTAGTCCGCACATACTTTTTGGTTTAGTTAGTTAGCTTGTAACCCCTGGCCTGGTTGCTTAGTCAGAGGGCCCCTTGTTATCACCCTGCCTCGGATTTCCCTTTGTCTCCCATTAAGACCTGAGGGGGCATCGGGGTTGGGCAGACATAATCCGCCCTTCGAACGCGGCTGCCATGGGCTCAAGCAACCATAGTCTCGCAGGGGATTTCTGATAACATGGGCGAGACAACGGAGTTAGGGCGCCAGGGGTTACTAGGCTCTCCTGCTCCCACAACCAGTATATCTTTCCAGTACTCAGACCTCTGCCATAAGATCTCCTCTGGTCTGGAGTACGGGAATCATAACAGGTGTGTCTCTCCGCTGCAAGCACCTGGGAACCAGAGCGCGGGAGTATGCAGCGCCGCTGAGCACCTCAGCACAGAGCCTCAGCACAGCATGTCATAAAGACATAGAAAGTGCTGCGGCCCTTGAAGTCTTCTAAAAAGCTCTTTTCAGGGCTGCCTAGCGCCATTCCACAGGACACATGTTATCACTACCCCCACAAGAAATCTACTTCAAAGGCCTCTCACACCTACATAACAGGAATTGGATTCTAACAGCTCTCCACAAGGCTGCTTTTGACTAAATCAGCAACAGAAAAAGCAGTTATTTTATTTACAGTATCACTTGTTTCAAATATACCCATTGTACTAAGGAGCAGCAATAGGTTACGGCAACCACGATTATAGCGATTACAATCTAAGATGGTGCCGCAGATGGCTGCCTCGGAGCTACGCAGCTCAGCCAAAATACCTGTTTCCCCTTGTTTTCCTCTGCCCTTGTCTACCCCACCAGTGACCAAATACAGCAGGGAAGCCCTCCTAAGTTGGAGCGCTCCCGAGGTGCTTACCACACGTTCGGGCCCATCAGCGTGCGGATCAGCGGCCCTTGCAGCCCTTGCTGCCCTATGTGGCAAGGATGCAGACGTTGTGGACACCGAAGTAGATGACCGAACGGCCGCGCCCCCCCACAGCCCGGGTGGCGACTGGCGGGTGGATCACCGGCCCCGGAAAGAGAATGACGGAGGCCCTCATGTCGGCCCTAGTAGAAGGACCTGGGCTCAGAGGAGAGGCTGTCACGCAGGCGCCCTAGTGAGGTGGCGGCGGCGAGGGCACCGGTCTGCACTTCCCGCGATCCTGCTTTCGAATGTACGCTCACTGGCAAACAAGTTCGACGAATTGTCCCTCCTTCTGGGCAGCGCAGAGTCAGGCATTACAGGGTCATCCGTACGCTGCTTTACGGAGACGTGGCTGGACGACCATATTGCGGACAACTCGATGTCTCTGCTGGGCTTCAGTCTCTTCAGGGCCGATTGCTCCAAGGTTCTCTCAGGAAAAACGAAGGGTGGTGGCATCTGCTTCTACATCAGCGACGGATGGTGCACCAATGTCACGATCATAGGCAAATCATGAAGCCCTCACCTGGAGATGCTGAGTATCAACTGCAACCCTTTCTATTTCCCCCGGGAATTTGCCGAACTGAACCACTTTTATTGCAGGTTTGCAAAAGAAGTCCCCTGCAACCCAAACAATCACCTCTACGATGCCTCGAACACCGACGGCCAACCCCAGGCACTGCAAGTCGCCCAAGAAGAGGAGGAGGCATTGTTCAAAAGGGCCAAACCCAGGAAAGCTCTGGGTCCTGATGGAGTGTCACCATCTGCCCTAAGAGCATGTGCGGGTCAGCTCGCCCCCATATTCACCAAGATCTTCAACAAATCGCTGGAGCTACAGAAAGTCCCTTCCTGCCTCAAAAGGTCTACTACCATCCCGGTCCCCAAGAAACCCTCTATCATGAACCTGAACGACTACAGGCCGATAGCAGTGACGTCTGTGGTCATGAAAACGTTCGAGCGTCTGATTTTGAATCGCCTGAAAACTGTGACTGGCCCCCAACTGGACCCCCTGCAGTTCGCCTATCGATCGAAGCGGTATGTCGAGGATTCAGTTAACCTGGGCCTGCACTACATTCTACAGCACCTAGACATTCCCGGTACCTACGCGAGGGTCCTGTTTGTCGATTTCAGCTCGGCCTTCAATGCAATCGTCCCCAGCATCCTCCACCCCATATTACTTCGCCTAGGGGTCCCAGAAGCTACCTGTTCCTGGATAGTAGACTTCCTGACAGATAGGACACATTTGGTGAAAGCGGGGGAATTCACCTCTCAAGCGTGGTCCATTAGTACAGGGGCCCCTCAGGGCTGTGTCCTCTCACCCCTGCTCTTCTCCCTGTACACAAATGACTGTAACTCAGAGGCGCAATCAGTAAAGATCATCAAATTCGCCGATGACACCACCGTCATCGGCCTCATCAAGGACGGGGATGAATCAGCCTATAGATGGGAAGTAGACCGGCTGGCCCAGTGGTGCATCCACAACAACCTTGAGCTCAACACCCTCAAAACTGTCGAGATGATAGTGGACTTCAGGAAGAAGTCATCTAGTGCACCTCCGCTAACGATTGCTGACAGTGTGGTATCACTAGTGGACTCCTTCAAGTTTCTAGGGACCACAGTCTCCCGGGACCTTAAATGGGGGTCCAATGCTGACGCCACTGTTGGGAAAGCACAGCAGAGGTTGTTCTTCCTCAGGCAACTAAGGAAGTTCAATATCCCACAGAAGCTTCTGCTCCTCTTCTACTCCACGATTGTGGAGTCGGTACTGTGCTCTTCGATACTCGTATGGTACAGCTCCGCCAGCGCGAGGGACAGATGCAGGCTCCAAAAGGTGGTCAGAACCACAGAGAAGATCATCGGGGCCGACCTTCCCTCAGTCCAGGACCTGTACCTGTCCAGAGCTAAAAAGCGGGCAATGAAGATAGTAAAAGACCAGCTACACCCCGGCCACAGCATGTTTAACTTGCTTCCTTTAGGCAGGCGTTACAGGGCTGTCCCCGCCAGGTCCACCAGAAGCCTCAAAAGTTTCTTTCCCCAAGCCTGCTGAACTCCTGAACATTGACTGACTAGACGTACATGTAACTAACTTGTGTCCCTACGGTATACCTATCCGTGTGACTTTACTTGCCCCCCCCCCCCTCCCACACCTGCTTATCTGTTACCTTCTTGGCTGTTGTATAGCAAACCGAAGACAAACTCCTAGTATACGCAATTATACCTGGCCAATAAAGCTGATTCTGATTCTCTCCTACAGCAACTGCAGAATGGGTATAAATGGAACGAGGGACAATAGAGGAAGTGCCCCCTTCTGGGATGGAACCCGGTGCCAACAGACTCCGTTGTCTCCGGCAGTTCCGCCCCTGGACAGACACATAGATAGATAGATAGATAGATAGATAGATAGATAGATAGATAGATAGATGATAGACAGACACATAGGTAGATAGATAGATAGATAGATAGATAGACAATCATACATAAAAAGAAAACTGGTCCCAGGCAGTCTCTCTATTGTTCCTGAATCCTGGCAGGTGATGAGATAGCTCCGTCCATGGTGATGAGATGCTCCATCTAGTGGCTCCTGGCAGTACTGCAGTCAGCAGTAACTGCAGCTCTCTGCTCCCGGAGTCAGTCCCGCCCCCACACCTCCTTCTGCTAGCGTCACTGCGCTGACACAGGACAGGACGGGAGGAGATGACATCTGCGGCGTGGCTGGAGTGGGGACTGGAAGAGCCGCGATCCAGGCTGCTGGCTGCCGCTGCTTGTACAGTAATAGGCTCAGTGGCAGCCGGCAGCAACAGCGCACAGCACAGGGATGCAGAGCAGGGAGAGCGCCTCTCCTGCCTAGTGCCTCCCTGCACTGCATCCCTTTGCTGAGCAGGTTCTGCTGGCTCTGGATGCTATCGATGGGCATGAAGGATTCGTACGATCGATGACTGGCTGATTCCACGTTCTGCTGACAAACATCATGTGCTGCGTTGTGGGCTGTGCCAAAACCATTGTTGAGGTTGCACTTTTTGGACGACCACTCCATGACTTGTCAGCCACAGTCTTAGTTTCTCAGAATTTGGAAATTAGGCACCTGACAGTGTTATGTGAAATTGGAGGTCTTTCTGGGTGCCGGTTGTTAAAATCTGCAGCTATGACACTGAAACTTTGTTCTCCAGACATCAAAATTACTTCAATTCTCTCCTCTTTTGTCAAAGCCATCTTCAGTTACCTGCAACAAAATAGTGTTGTAACCTTTGAACCATAACTGCTATTTCAAATCTGTTTGCAGCAATAAACTTTTCAGTAAATTCTGATGCTGTTTGACATGTTACATGACCCCCTTTCCACTTGAAAAAACTGACTTAGATTGAAGATGGCCGATTTCAAGATGGCTCCCATCTTTGGTACACAACCTAAAAGATAGCCCACCTCATCCATACCTTACTGGAGTATTCATGTTTCCCATTTCCTGCACAGTTTTTGAAACAAAAAAGTATACTGCGACTTTTGAATCACCCTATATTATATACAGTAGATTTATAGATAGATAGATAGATAGATAGATAGATAGATAGATAGATAGATAGATAGATAGATAGATAGATAGATAGATAGATAAAATTATTCACTCCCTTGTTTGGGTGCTGCGCACGCTCAGCATGAAGAACACAGAGCAGACAAGTGTGCTGAAGAGGGGAAAATGATCACTTCTTAAAAAGACCAGTTTTTCGAAAGTGACAATTTTGTCATGGGGGCATAATGAATACTGAAAATATTGTGAGAGAATACAATGAGAATTGAAAACTAAATATTCTCTTTGCACAATTTTTTATGATGAATATGCCCCATAGCAATGGATTTTCAAAACCCACATTTTTTGCATATTTTGCTTGCCATATTTAAAAGAGCAATAATATTAAGTGCAAACTTAGGCTTGTTTTCCATTAAATCTGACTGGCAAAATCTGCGAAAATTGATGGGTTTGAAAATCCATTGTTCAGTAAAACACACCTAAAAGTGATAACTGTTTCTATGTTTTACAAGAAAATTGCTCCTTGTAAGAGATGTCAGCAGATATCACCAGAAAGCCAGCACTGAATAAGTATGTCCTGATAATCTGGAAAAAAAAGAGGTCATCCTATATTGGAAAGTGAGCTCTGTGTGAGACTTTATCATACAGGAGGAAAAGACTACGTTACTGTATGTGAAGGAAGGAAACATAGGGAGGGGGAAACAATAGTTAGGGAGAGACGTTTACTAAAACACCAGGTTCCTGCTCTCTTCCTCTCCTCCCCCCATGTTTTCTCCCACTAGCTGCTCTCAGAAAGCAGGACTGATGATCACAGACACAAGTGCAGTATAATACAGTACATATAGAAGACTTTCCCTGCCTCTGTGCATCTCATCTCAACTGATGTCTGTTGTTCAGCAAGGGCCTTGCCCTAGGAGCATACAACAAAACAAAAGGATTTATAAGGTCGCTGGATATGTACATAAGGTTTATGGCCAAATGGTAACATTGAGGCAGGAAACTGGATGCACAATGCTGCAAAGTGCTTGCTGGAATGGAATGTAGCAGTTCTCATTCATCCATGACTTATGTCTATATTCTATTTACTTATACATCACTATAATTGTATGTATGTGCATTATATCTGCCCTAGTCTTTTATTTCTCTATCTATCTATCTATCTATCTATCTATCTATCTATCTATCTATCTATCTATCTATCTACCTATCTATCTACCTATCTATCCATACTCCATACATACACCCCTCTCTATCTATAGCAAGCACGGGATGGTGAGGCATGTACGTTTGAACAGCTGTCCTTCCTGACAGAATCCTCCTTTTGGGGATCTATCTTTGGAAGCTATAATCAGTGTAAAGGAAAAGCAGTGGCCTGGGAGCTGTGGGGAAATCTTTGGAATTTTTATAGACACAAGACTTTTGGATTTAGTAGGTGCCTGAAATGATGGATAAAGCATTAACAAGTCTCTCACGTGGCAAAGGTAAGAGGCTGACTGCATATTGCTAAAAGTTCTATTGTTATACACAACAAATAAAAACACAACTGCACATAGATTCTATGTTTTATCACATGCAATATCACAATGGAAAACATCATATAATAGTAATAATTTGCTTAATAGTATGTTTTAATAAATCTTCAGTATCATTACATATCTGCTATGCCTAAATCAGAATCACAGTGCACTGAGTGTTTCATTCACATGGATGTGATATATTTTTGCTTCACAGGCAACTGACAATGGAATGTTAATCACATTAAAAAGAGTTACAGTATAGTCAAAATAACATGGAAGTCACACCCAGGGGAAACACCTATTATTATGTAGTTCTATGATATTTCATTCAGAATAGATGCTTAGTTGCAAAAGGTCAATTTTGGAAATTCCAAATTGTCAAATAGATGGAAAGCACATTCACTTTCAGTTAGCTAAACATGTTATTACAGACCTGAAGAAAATATGTAATGTTAAGTTTTTGCAGTTTATTTTCAAAAGTATGTACATTTATCTGTTTTACTCATAGAAGATAGCAAGATACATTCTGTGACCTATGGTGTTTACTTGGTGTAACAGACATCATGTTTTATTGGTGTGTTTAGTGAATCCAACAGTGAAGACAAATTATGCTGAAAAAGCATTTTACACAATGGTTGATTAACAAAGGGTTTGTTTCAACTGGGAAATATATCAAAGTACAGTATAACATACCATAGTTCTGCTGAGCTAGTAGCCTGTAACTGGCATTTTCAGCACTGTTACAGGAACACATCATACATCTCAGAGAGAAATATGCTGCAGATATAGATACATGAGATCTATACTGACTGCATCTAGGGCTCCAAATAAGGGGCTATTGCAATATATTACTGCAAGTGAGGTATCATCATTATACAAATTTTCAAACTACATAAAAAGCTAATATGCTTCAATACAAATACCATACATCAATATTACACTACTGTTGCTTGCATTGAAACACGAGAAGTGGGTGGAATATGTTGAGCTCATGTACAATGACATCACTAAAGCAGGGTGACAGTGGAAACAGTGTCATGCTCTGTTGCCATAGCAATACTTCAAGCTTCTTGCTGAGATCAATATAATGTTAAACTGAAAGATACTTATTCATCATTGATGTATTTTACACCATCATATTTTCTGCAGCAGGGTACACTGGTATTCCACAGGGAATAACATCAGGGTGTAGAGTTGGATCTTGAGCCGAGGCACCAACAGGCTAAAGCTTTGACTGTTCCCAGGATGCACTGCACCGCCTCCTCTATATTCGCGCCTCCAGACACTGGAGCTCAGTTTGTAAGTTGGTGCCCGCAGTGCAGGCAGCTAACAGGGAAGGCTGCGCTAGGCAGCCCTGAAAAGAGCTTTTCTGAAAAGAAAGAAGACTTCAAGGGCCGCAGCATAGGCAATACATGCTATATGTCATACTGACATATCGTGTTGCTGCTCCCTCACCTCCCCCAGCGGCGCTGTATACTCCCGCACCCTGGTTGCCGGGTACTTACAGCGGAGGGCTCAGTTTTTTCTTCAGGCACACACACACTTGCCACTGCTCTCCAGGATCGCGTGGCCGCAAGATAGTGAGGAGGTAAGAGGGTCCCCCAGGCGGGACCCGCTGAAATTGCGATCGGGGACGCGGTCTCCGGAGATGGACCGCACTGATGGTGTAGACACTGTGGCCGTGCAGGGATCCCATTATATCCACCAGGGCAAGGAGCACAGGTCGGATTTACTAAAATCCGTTTCATATAGGCTCCATAGTACACAGTGGTGAAGTCCAGCAGAGGGGATAAGGTGCTGACCTGTAGCCTCTCCCTCAGCCCCAGGCGCCATCTACAGCAGGTGTTCCCGCCCTGGAGCTGCATCTCTCTCTCTCTCCCTCACTCCCTGTTAACATTTGGACGCCATTACACAGAGCTGCACTGATTCTGGGACTGCTGGTCACTGTCTCCTCTGTAAAGCCGCCTGCCTCATCAGCGCTGTGCATTTACAGGACACCTAAGTATTCTACATGTCGTTTAGACAGTGTTAGTTAAGAGCACAGGGTTTTTTTGTCAGGTACTGTGTCTGGCTATATTGTACTGCTACGCCCTAAGGGTACGTTACCAAATAATATCTGCTACACAGGGCCGGAGATCCGTGGCTGATACTGCATCATGCAGTGATGACGCCGCGGATATATCGGAGAAAAATATTCCAGCTGAGGGTCCAGGTACTGGGGGTTCTGTACCCCTCAGTCTGCCTGCAGCACCGGTGGCACACCAAGACCCACCTTGAGCTGCTTTTTCTAATTTACTGACTACGCCAGTAACTAGACTTACTCCTTCTGTGGTACCTCCTGTGCGATTACCATCACATGTTGTCCCTGTCGTAAATCCGCCATCGGCTGATGCTCTGTTGACTCAGTTACAGCAGCTAAATCAGTCTTTGGTTAAACAAAAGCTTAACCCTCGCCCTCCTAGGAGCATAGGGTCTTCTAAGCGGGCCATTTCTTCCTCACAATCCACTCATGTTTCAGATACTTCATCCAGTAAAGATGGGGTACTGTATATACTGATTCATCAGACACTGATGCAAATGTTTCTGATGGGGAATCTATAACACAGGTTGATGTTCCTGACTTATTGGAGGCTATCAAACTGATTTTACAGATTGATGATGAAACTGACCCTCCAGATACGTCTAAGAAACCTGATAAGTTCAAACATCAGAAGGTTCCTAAATTAGTCTTGCTACATTCGGACCATTTAGTTGGCATACATCAGGAATCCTGGGAGTCTCCAGGAAAGAAATTCTCCCTGTCTAAAAAGATGCTAGCTCGTTATCCCCTCTCTGCAGAGTTAAGTGAAAATTGGGAAACATCACCACCGGTGGACTCACATGTAGCTCGTCTTGTGGTGTCTTCTACTCTGCCTGTCACTACCGTCACCTCTCTGAAGGAACTGACGGATAAGTGTGTGGAGGGTTGCTTAATATCTATTTACACTCTTGCAGGTGCTGTACATAGACCCACTATAGCAGCTTCTTGGGCTGCAAAAAGTATTGAAGCATGGTTTCAAGCAGTTGAGGCAAGGCTACCTCTGAATGTTTCTGATAATGCCAGACAGTGTCTCTCCTATATTACCACAGCCTCTCATTACATTCAGGAGGCGGCCTCTGATGCCGGTGTTCTGGCGGCCAAAGCATCTACTACGTCTATTCTGGCTCGCCGGATACTGTGGTTAAGGTCCTGGTCGGTGGACCTGGACTCTAAAAAGACCTTGGAGGTGATCCCTTTTAAGGGAGACATACTATTTGGGGAAGATATGAACAAGATTGTTGCTGACTTAGCGTCTGCAAAGACTGCATGTCTGCCAAGTACTAATCCTTCGGCTTCGAAGGCTAAGAGTACCACCTTTCCTTCCTTTCGACCTCCAAGTAAAGCAAAGGGTCAGGCATACCCGAAACATGTTCGCACTTCCAAAACCTCTAAGCCCAAACCTATACGTTCTTGGGCTGCCCATCAGCCTGCTTCCAAACCAGACAAACCTGCTGCATGACAGGGCGGGCCTCCCCCTGGGGGACCCCAGGGTGAGAGTCCGACTTCTGCGGTTCGCCCAGGTATGGTTACAGACCGCTTCAGATGCCTGGGTGAGGGTAGTCGTCACTCACAGATAAGCCATCTCTTTCAAGATACGTCCCCCCTCACCAGTTTTGCTCAACTGTTATCCCTTCAGGTCCGTTAAAAGCAAAAACTCTACATTTGGTGGTACAATCCCTCCTGGACACAGGAGTGATAGTGCCAGTGCCTCTGTCTCAGAGAGGCAGGGGTTACTAGTCAACACTGTTTCTAGTTCCGAAGCCGAATGGATCCTCCTGGCCCATACCCAACCTCAAGTCTTTGAACAAATTTGTGAAGGTATCCAAATTCCATATGGAAACTCTTCGCTCTATTGTTCTGGCTTTGGAGCCCAGGGACTATATGGTATCCCTGGACATACAGGATGCTTACCTACACATAAATATTGCCATGTCGCATCAGCGGTATCTGCGGTTTGCTATTGGCAACCTACATTTTCAATTCCACGCTCTGCCATTTGGACTGGCCACAGCTCCTCGGATCTTGACCAAAGTCATGGCAGTCATGACGGCCATTCTCCGTCATCTCCTGCCGTATCTGGACGACTTGCTGATCCTGGCGAACTCCCCAGAGGTTCTCATCCGTCATTTAGAACTGACGGTCCAATTCCTGCAAGCCCATGGATGGCTCATCAATTAAAAGAAATCCTCGCTGGTCCCTGCTCAGAACATGGTGCACCTGGGGGCATTCCTGGATACACACAACCAATGTTTGTTCTTGTCTCCAGAGAAGGTCCTGAAACTCCAGAACAGAATAAGATGCTTCCTCTCTCGGCCACGAGTGTCGATACACTCGGCGATGCAAGTACTAGGCCTCATGGTGTCGGCTTTCGACATGGTAGAATACGCTCAATTTAATTCTCACCCTCTGCAGAGGTTAATCCTTTCCAAGTGGGATGGCCTGCCTCACCAGATCAGGTCTCACATAATTTCCTTGAATCTGGAAGTTCGTTTGTCTCTGAGCTGGTGGCTCCAGGACCAACAATTGAGCAGGGGTCGTCCCTTCTGGATCTCCAACTGGGTCCTCCTAACGACGGATGCCAGTCTGCGGAGTTGGGGCACAGTGGTGAAGCAACACTCTCTTCAGGGTGTGTGGACCAAGGAGGAATCTTTCCTCCCGATAAATATTCTGGAGCTGTGGGCAGTGTTCAATGCTCTGAAACTGGCCCTGCCTCTGCTGCAGAACAGGCCTGTTCAAGTACAGTCGGACAACGCCACAACGGTGGAAGTGTCAAAGATTCTTCTATAGGCGGAACGTCATCTGCCAGCCATATCGGCAGTGTTCATTCTCGGGGTCCTCAACTGGGAAGCGGACTTCCACGGTCATCAGGATGTACACGCCAGAGAGTGGAGTCTTCATCCGGAAGTCTTTCAACTCCTAGTGGACAAGTGGGGGCTACCAGATATAGACCTGATGGCGTCTCGACACAATCAAAAGATTCCGGTCTTCAGAGCAAGGACAAGGGATCCTGAAGCAGCATTCATGGATGCACTGGCAATTCCATGGAACTTTCGGGTGCCGTACGTGTTCCCTCTGGTGTCACTCCTGCCCAGGGTAATAAGCAAGAAGGAGGAATACTACTTCTAATCGCTCCAGCGTGGCCCAGATGGCATTGGTTCTCAGACCTGCAGGGTCTCTCTATCGAGCGTCATCTTCTACTTCCACAATGCCCAGACCTCCTCTTTCATGGTCCTTCTACCAGGATCTGGCTCGACTGGCTTTGATGGCGTGGCTCTTGAAGCTTCACTCCTGAGGGCCAAAGGATTTTCTGATGCGGTCGTTCAAACTATGTTGAAAGCCCGTAAACCAGCTTCGGCTCGGATTTATTATAGGGTCTGGAATTCTTACTTCACCTGGAGTGTGGCTAAGAATTATGATGCATACAAGTTCAGTAGTGCCACACTTTCGGCTTTTTTGCAATGGGGCCTGGACTTAGGCCTTCGTCTGGCCTCCCTCAAGGTTCATATTCAGCCTTGTCGGTATGGTTTCAGAGAAAAATTGCATCTTTGACTGACGTTCATATTTCCACTCAGGGTGTTTTATGGATTCAGCCTCCCTATGTCCCTCCTGTGGCTCCTTGGGATTTGTCTGTTGTTCTGAATGCCCTACAAGAGTCTCCATTTGAACCTCTTGAGTCTGTGGACCTTAAATGGCTTACGCTTAAGGTCTTGTTTTTGCTGGCTATTGCCTCTGCTCTAAGGGTTTCAGACTTGGGTGCATTATCCTGTCGGTCACCCTTTCTGATTTTTCACTGTGACCGTGCGGTTCTTAGAACTCGCCCTGGTTATCTGCCGAAGGTGGTGTCATCTTTCCACCTTAACCAAGAGATTGTGGTTCCGGCCTTTATCTACCCTGGTTTGTCCTCCAAAGAGTGGTGTTTAGATGTGGTACGGGCTCTCCGTATATATGTGAGAACCGTCTCTCTTAGGAGATCTGATTCTCTCTTTTTTCTTTTTGGTTTTCACAAGCGTGGCTGGCCTACGAATAAGGAAACTTTGGCCAGATGGATTAGAATGGTGATCGCACAAGCTTATGAGCAGGCTGGATTTTCAGTTCCTGCTGCTATCAAGGTCCATTCTACTCGGTCTGTTGGACCTTCTTAGGTGGCCTGTTGTGGCGTGTCCCTAGAACAATTGTGCAAGGCGGTTACGTGGTCCTTAGTGAACACGCTCATCAGGTTCTATGCCTTTAATACTTCCACCTCCCAGGATGCTTCCTTTGGACGCTGGGTTCTTGTTCCCGCTACAGTGCGTCCCCTCCCATGAGGAACTGCTTTAGGACATCCCCGATGTTATTCCCTGTGGAATACCAGTGTACCCCGCTGCAGAAAAGGAGATTTATGGTAAGACTTACCATTGTTAAATCTCTTTCTGCGAGGTACACTGGTTTCCACAGGGCGCCTACCCTGACGCACTCAGCTTCTTTGGGTTTGTATGGCATTAGCCGCTAGTACCTTCTCCTGTCGTGAGAATGTGGTTCTCTGTGGCTAACTACTATCGTCTCTCTTACCTGCTACTGCATTGGGCTGGTTAACAAAATTGAGCTCCAGTGCCTGGAGGCGAGGATATAGAGGAGCCGATGCAATGCATCCTGGGACCAGTCAAACCTTTAGACTGTTGGTGCCTCGGATCAAGATCCAACTCTACACCCCAATGTTATTCCCTGTGGAATACAGTGTACCTCGCAGAAAGAGATTTAACAATGGTAAGTCTTACCATAAATCTCCTTTTTTGTCGTTTTGATCTCACTTGCAGGTGTATTGCTCTTTTGCTCCCCCCCCTCTCTTTTTTGATATATATATATCTATATCGCACACATTTAATTTTTTGTTCGTTTTAAACTGGTCTGTTAAGAAATTGTTATTATATGCAACTTAATTGCTTAGCAGCAATGCCTTACCCTATAGCCTGAGACCCACTAAAATCGTGGTATTTTGGATAAGTATATCATTTGAATTTGTGTAGCTGTCCCGTGCATCACGGAGAATCGCCCACATATATATATATATATATTTCAATAGTGTATATATATATATATATATATATATATAGCTAACTTGGGGCACTTTCAGGTGCGCCCTGGTTTGGTGGTATAGGAACGATTCAAACTACTTATTGTCGTTGTAATCGGTAAAATTGGTGTTTGTGGTAAAATCATAAAATATGTGGACATACAGAAGAAAATCCTGTCCACTTAACTGAATCAATGGATAACAGATTTTGTTAATTACATTTTTTTTTCTGAATTTCTCAATAAGAAACTTTTGACCTTGAGGTGCCGTGACAAATGTTTTGATAATCTGGGGTGCCGTGACTGAAATATCTTTAGAAACCACTGCCTTACAGTATTATTTATATAGTGTTACAGGGAGTGGGTCTCTAGGTCGACAAGACTTAGGTCGACAATGTCTAGGTAGACTACTATTGGTCGACAGTAAGTAGGTTGACATGGTTTCTAGGTCGACAGGGACTCTAAGTCGGCATGTACTAGGTCGACATAAAAAAGTTTTTCACATTTTATATTTCATTTTTTTAACTTTTTCATAGACCACGTGTACTACAATTGGGAACGGTAACCTGTGCCGAACGCAGCGGTAGCAGAGCGAGGCATGTTGCCCGAAGCATGGCGAGCGAAGCAAGCCATGCGAGGGGACACAGTGCACTAATTGGGGTTCCCGGTCACTCTAAGAAGAAAACGACACCCACATTTTAAAAAAAAACTCTTGTCCTTTTTTCATCTTGACCTAGTACATGTCGACCTAGAGTCCCTGTCGACCTAGAAACCATATTAACCTACTTACTGTCGACCAATAGTGGTCGACCTAGACACTGTTGACCTAAGTCTAGTCTATCTAACATAGATAATTGGAGAGAGACTGCGCTCACTGGGATGGGGGGTTAGTGCTGCTAGGCCTAGAGGTGTCCTACCTCCGTACTAATGTTAAGCAATGGTGAGGTCAGCGCACTTGTGGGAGAGAAGGAATGTGAGAGAGAGGGTGAAGATGGAAAGGGATGGAGAAAGAAGGGATGAAAGAAAATGGGAAGAAAGTAATGTGACAATTTGATGTATGATAGTGTTCACAAATGACCATATGTCGTAATATAATGATGTTTATTAGGGTGGTATGTTCCCACTGTCAGGTGTGTCATGCAGACCACCCTTTTCAGTGTACCCTCCTGAATGGTACACTTCTGCTCAAAACTTCTAGAATTAATAATAAGAGTGGTGGGTAAAAGTATGTGCCTCTCCGTAAATCTGGCACAATGTCTGTGTCAGTGTTATGTCCTTAGGAGTCCTAATGTTCAGAGGTCCCTTGCGGGATGAATGTCAGGTATGCCCAAGGGTGCACCTTTACCATAGGTATGGTATCACCTATGTGGCTCTGAAACTAGGTAAGTATCCGTTGTGGTGGGGTGTGTGACAGATTGCGGCGTCCCGCCTGTCAGACCTCCCTGTGTGTACCAAATGAGGAATCGGGGGTACGGGCTTGGTTCTTACACTTACCGCCGGGTGTGCGTTCCGCGTGCCTGTGCTGGCTCAGCTTCCGTTCCCGAGTCCTCCGGTGTCCTTTGATGTCCAGGCCGTCTCGTCTCGGTCCCCGTGGTCGGTCAGCGGCCGCCGCTTTCCTACTTACTCCGCCGGGTCCCGTCTGTGATTTCCTGCTTTGCCGCTCACGTGATGTGTCACGTGAGCGGGAGTGTTCAATTAGCCCCTGTTGCTCGGGGATACCTCTCTCCAGCCGGGGAGAGGTGTCTGTAGAATGCAGTGTGTAGTGAGACAAGTCCTCCAACGCGTTTCAGCAATCTGCCTTTTTCTAGGATTACAAGTCTTGAGTCCTTGGATCATTATATGCTTGTTACATGGCACTGATTGGTTCCCAATGTATGTGCACGCCCCTTTATGTTAATGGCCAGTATTATATAATCGGCTTTCTCCAATGTTGATAGGAAGAGACGTATTCTTTGTCCCTAATTTTGGATGTCTGTTGACACTGATTGATTACTAATAATGGGTAATACTTGTGTGAAAAAAGATGGGGGATAATGTATGATAGAACTGTCGGTGCATATATTGTATAGATTGACAAAGTTATGATAATTACGTAGGTGGATGGGATAAACATGGTTTGGGGGGGGGATAACATGATTGGTTTGGATAGTATGTGATGATATTAGGTAATTGTCTGTAACGTGGGATATCGATGTATGCAATTGCATGACAGGATGAAAGAGATGTGAAAGGAAAAGATAGTAACGAGTGAAAAATGATTAATGAATGAAAAATTAATAGTAGATATGATTGATATGTGATTGAAAATAAATAAATATAAAAATAATAATAAAATAAAAATGAATATTAATAATGAAAAAAATATATATAAATGAAAATAAAAATAAATACATAAAAAAAAACATAAATATGAAAATAAACAAATATAATAAAATAAATATAAATAAAATTAAAATAAAAAAAAAAAAAAATAAAAAAAAAAAAATATATATATATATATATATAAAAAAAATAATAATAATAAAAAAATAATAAAAAAATATATAAAATAAATAAATATAAAAATAAGAATGAGGAATGTATTAATGATCAGAGTGTGTGTGAGTACTTTAATGTATATTGGTAGTAAGAGCTCAGGAGGCGGTTACATTCCTGATTTAATGATGTTACACTGACCCTAAATGTTTATGGCTTTCTAAGGATGAGTGGATTGTCTCAGTGTAGGACTAATATAATGGTACTGACCATGTGTTTACTTATGAATTAATCTAAGTCCCTAGACGTCTTGTCATACCCCTACATTCGTAGTCCCATCACCCGAGGTATGGGTTCATCATACCGTGTTAAATGAGCCTAATCCGTACGGTGATTATTTGTTAGATGGTGAGTGTCCACTATAATACTGAAGAAATGTTGTACTCTATGTTGAGCCCCTTCGGTGTGAGAGTTTTGAGGGTAAAAATCCATCTGAGTTCTTCCCTGTTAATTCTTTTTATGAAGTCACCTCCCCGCCAGTTGTTCGTCACCTGTTGTATGGCCATAAATTTCAATTGTGTCAGATCCTGTGTGTGTTTGTCTCTAAAGTGTTGAGACACACTATGTTTATCGTAACCTTTTTTGATGTTTTGTATATGTTCCGATATTCGGACTTTTAATGTCCTAATTGTGCGTCCCACATATTGGAGTCCGCACGGGCATGCGATGAGATAAATGACTCCCTTTGTGTGGCATGATATTTCTTCTCTGACTTTGAATGTCTGTCCTGTATTTGTGGATGAGAATTCTGTTATGCTTTTGGTTGATCTTGCATTAGTAGTCCTGCACCCTATACATGTGCCGCAATGATGAAAGCCCTGTCTCTTTGTGATACCATCTATTTTAGTCTGCTGAGTTTTGGGTGGTGGTATGTGGTTGTGTACCAATTTTGATCTCAAGTCCGGAGCTTTTCTATATACTATTTTGGGTTGTGAGGGTAGGATCTTAGCTAATGTTTCATCCTGCATCAGTATTGCCCAGTGCTTCTGTATGCTTTGTTTTATTTTTCCGGCTGCGGTGTTGTACTGTGTTACAAAGTATAAGTCGTTACCCTGTTGTGTGGTGTTTTTCTCTTTGTATTTGAGTAGCTGTTGTCTATCAGTGTCTTCCAATTTCTTGTATGCCTTATCCACAATCTGTTTGTCATACTTTTTGTCCATGAATTTCTGTGTCAGATCCTGTCCTTGTTCTCTGTAGTACTCCAGCTGTGTGCAGTTCCTCCTTAATCTAGTGAATTGACCTGTAGGGATGCTTTTCAGCCAGTTGGGATGGTGGCTACTGGTTGATAAGATATAGCTGTTGACGTCTACTTTTTTGTGGTATGTCCGTGTTTCTATCTTGCTGTTATGAATGTGTATGTCCAGATCAAGAAATTCTACTTTATCCTTACTGTATTGTGTTGTGAAGTGTAGATTCCGGTCATTATCATTAATATATGCAATGAATGCCTGTAGGTCGTGCTCGGTCCCTTTCCAGATGAATATTATGTCATCGATGTACCGTCGCCAGAGGACCAGGTGCGCCCCGAAGCCATGCCCCTGCCAGATGTTATCTTCCTCCCACTTACTCATGAACAGGTTTGCATAGCTCGGGGCGAACCTGGTCCCCATGGCTGTCTCTGTCAGTTGTTTGTAGTAGTCGTTATCAAACCAGGTGTAGTTGTGTTCCAATATGAATATGATGGCCTTTATAATAAAATCTGTTTGTATTTGTTGAAGTGTGTCGTCCCCTGAGAGAAAATGTTTAATACTTTCAGTGCCCTGTGCGTGTTCTATGACTGTGTAGAGAGATGTCACGTCGCTCATTACCAATGTCATGTCTTCTGTCCATGTTATGTCTTGTAAAAGTTGTAGTATGTGTGTAGTGTCTCTGAGGTATGACTTTTGTTTGGTCACATGTTGTTGAAGGAAGAAGTCAATGTATCTGGATAGATTCGAAGTCAGTGAATTGATCGCTGAAATGATAGGTCGCCCCGGTGGATGCTCCTTGTTCTTGTGGATTTTAGGTAGGTAGTAAAAGACTGGTATTACTGGATTTGTAGGGTTAAGGAAATCAAATTCTTTTTTGTTTAGGATCCCCAGGGATATGCCTTCGTTGAGTAATGTTTGTAATTCGTGTTTATATTCCTGTGTGGGATCACCCTTTAGTTTGCTGTATGTGTGTGTGTCTCCCAAAAGACGCCTACATTCATGGATATAATCAATTTTATCAAGTAGCACAATCCCTCCCCCCTTATCTGCCGGTTTGACAATTAATGTGTCGATGTTCTTCAATTCCTCCAAGGCCTGTGCCTCGCCCTTGGTCAGATTCTGCTGTTTAAATCTTGTATCACCGATCTTATCCAGATCGTTGACCACTAACTGTTCAAATGTGTTTATGATGTGTCCCTTGATATGTTGAGGATAGAATGTAGATTGGGGTTTGTAGTCAGTGTGTTTGAATTCTGGTGTTTTAGCAGTTGGTGTGTATTGTAAATGTGTTTGTGCAAAAAACTTTTTAAGAGTTATTTTCCTAGTGAAAGCCTGTATATCCATGTATGTGTCAAATTTGTTCATTTTTTTGGTGGGCGCAAATTTCAGTCCCTTGTTCAGCAGTGTTTTGTGGTCCTCCCCCAGTTGTAAACTATTTAGGTTGAAAGTCCCTTCTAACTGTCTTGTACAATTTGTGTTGGAGTTTGTTTTGTTTTTTTGGCCTCCCCTGCAACCTCGTCTGGTTCTGTGAGTTTTCTTTTGTTTGTTTGTGTTTGTGCTGCTGGTGACCGGCAGGACGCAATTCCTGCCTCTAGATCTAAAAAATCTATGTCCCAGCTTATTCCACTTCTTGTGGTGGTGGTAGGGTTGTGGTCTGATTGGTGTCCTGCTTCTGTATTGATCTCTTTCATGGTATCCCTTTGGTTTTCTGTGTGTGTTCCTATATTTGGTTTTGAGCCTCCATTCTTTATTGATTGTCTTGATGTGTCCTCGTACTGTGTATCCTCTGTCTCGTGAACAGAAAAGGATGAGTCTATTTCTCTCATGCATGATGTGTCTGTAATGTCTGACTCTGTTTCGGAATCTACGTCATGTGCTGTTGGTGTTTCCGAGTGTGTCAATGTCATATATTGTTGATAGGTCAGGAGTTTACCAGTGTTTGGGTGTTTGTACTTTTTGGGTGCAATGTTGTGATTGATGGTCTTTCTAGTGTGCGTTTTGTTCCTAGGTGTGGTGGTTAACTTGGGTGTTGTTGGTGTGTTTGGCTTACCCTTACGTGCTGTTTTCACACCCCACCTATCCCTGAGGAACTTCTTCTTTTTCCTCTCAATGATGGTGTCTCCCCCTTTTTCAACCTGTTCTTCGTGAGTGTTTCTATTTTCTGATATTCCTGGTCTTGTTGATACTGTTCTAAATGACTGTGTAGTGATATAATGTCGTGATCTATTATCTAACATACCACACCCAGTGTTACCAATTTAAAAAAGTGCTATACAGAGGATATCAGTCCCTGACCCATTAGTGTTCACAGACTGAGGTTCTCATTCAGGTTAGATTGTAAAGAGTGATCCAACCCACAGTAAATGTGAACGCCTCTGCCTGTCAATCAGGCAGAGGTGTTCACGGGGTGGGAGGGGGGGTTGCAATGCTCTGTTTCCAAGATGGAGCATTGCGGGGGGCGGCAGAGAAACGGAGGCATAGCGTCACGAACGGGGGGCATGGCGTGAGCGTGATAGGGCCGGCTGCGTGATGTCACATGCAGCCACTGCGATCAAAAAGATGGCGGCAGGGCCTTTTGCGCTGGCAGGAGGCTTCCCTACTTTAAGCAATAACACTGAAATTTCGGTCGCAACGCAATTTCAGCGTGGTCTCAGAGGGGGGCCAGGATGCGATCAAAATGTTTGCAAATTCTGCTAATAAGAATTCGGCTGTGCGAATGGATTCTTCGTTAAATCCATCGCCCAGCAATGATACTCTTTGTACCCATATGAAGCGCCTGTGCATTGCGGTGCATACGCATGCGCAGTAGTAACCTGTTCACTACGCTGCGAAAAATAGCAGCGAGCGATCAACTCGGAATGACCCCCATGGTTTTGCCCGACTGCTAACAAATTTGCAGCAGCGGTCTGAATTATGTGCGGCGTCATCTTCCCAAATATATCACTGGGAAGATGGTGTCACTGACGCCAGCAACAGGGCAGGTATTCTGGAGGTGGGGTATCGGACCCTCCAGCAGCCCAGACCCAGGGCCATGTGACATGATCATACCCCCAGTGACACCCATCTATGACATGCCCCTAGTACGCCCCCACTGTTCCCACATGGCTGCCCCCTTCCGGAGGGGGCAGACAGAAAGTCGGCAACTATGGTGTATGTGTGTATATATCTATAAACAAAGGTGTTTCTATAATGGGTACAGGGTCCCCTGGGTCCTGGGGGGCCCACACCGCACCCATATATTATACACAGGTGGCATGTTCCCAGAGATAATTGCATGCGCAGTAGACTCTGGCATTATGGCAGAGTCTACTTGCTGCCAGAGAGGAAGGGGCTCGCAATGGAGGCTGCATGTTGGCCCAGGACCGGATTAAGCCTGGGGGGGGGGGGGGCTGTCGCACTTAGGACAGTGAGGCCCTGGTGGAGAGGGAGGGTGTATATTAGATTGTGCATACCTCTCAACATGACGCATTCCAGGAGGGACAAAATGCTCTCTACCTGGACTTCCCTTTTAATATATGATTGGCATCACATATGTTTAACTATTTCATTGATAAAATGTATATCAAGTAAAAATGATTACAATTACAAATTAAGAGTGAAGTCCAGGAAGGTAGCATTTTGTCTCTCCTGGAATGGGCCGTGTTGGGAGGTATGGATTGTGTATATTAAATATAAACCAATGATGTATATTAGATTTAATCTAATAGATTAATAAAGCCTGGGTACTGTTTATAGCTCCACTTGATAGAGAGACAACTATTTTATAATGTTTTCCTGTAGTGGAGCAAAGACAACTTAATCTTAAAATACACATAGAAAAATAAAATCTATAATTTTTTTCTTGCAAAAATGCAATAGCATCATCCTCTGTACTACTTACACACTGGGACAGGACTCAGGAGGATTCTCTGTGTGTTTCTCTCTAGACATGAACTCTCTCATTAGATAACATGTTATACAGGACCCTGACACCCAGGCAGGAGGAGAAGCTGGGATCCCTGGGTCACTTACAGCTCTCTCCCATCTATCTCTCCTCTTGTCAGGAAGCTCTGTCGATATCTCTTGAAACCTGATACTCCTGTGTCTATGCCTGCAATACATACTGTCCTGCTCACATTCTGGCAGCCTGGTTCTGCTGCTGCACAAGAGGGAGAGCTAGTGATGTCAATATGGTCTGGCTGGGGGGGGGGGCCTTGACAGAGGGGGGCATGGGGTACAGTATGCCCTGCATCCCCCCTTAATCTGGCTATGCGCTGTCTCTCTTCTCTCTTAAAATGCCCCTGTCTACATATGTATATAAAACGAGTGTGGTTGCTTCTCATTTCCCCAGAAATGGTAGTGGAGATTGAAGTGGATAAAGCAATACTACTTGTCCTGTTGTCCTGGTCTTCTAATGAAAAAAACTCACAAGCATCTGAGTATAGTTACACAAAGGGAGTTTGCAGCACTGTACCTTCAGTCTGTTACCATGATCAGGTGCTTGGAGCATGTGAAGCACTTCTCCTCCCCTCACACTACAGTACCGGGCAGCAGTTATGTGTAGCACTGTGCAGTTAACAGAGCGCGAAAATGGAGAGGCAAAGAATATAGAACAGAAGGAAAGAGCTCAGTTATTTTACCTATACAGTGATGCGAATAACTTGATACCACAAGAAACTTTTATTTTTATCTTATTGTCTGAAAAACATAATAAAAAAGCCACTACAGCAGGGGTGGATTTGCCCAACAGGACACCATGACAGATTCTGATGGGACGGTCCCATGTCCTCCTCAGCCAGGCTGATACTCACTCAGGCTGGGCTGGCTTACACTACTTCCAGTACTTGTGGTTCATTGGAACGCAATCCGGAAGTTAGGCTAGCGGGCACTTCCAGGTGCCGCTAGGCGTGAAAAGTGGTGAAGCTGTTCTACCAACGGGGGACCTGCATACTTGCCTACCCTCCCGGAATGGCCGGGAGGCTCCCGAAAATCGGGTGACCCTCCCGGCTCCCCGGAAAGGTGGGCAAGCCTCCCGCTTTCCCCCTCGGCCGCCCGCAGCAGAGAACAAGCGGGCGGCCGGAGGGGTCCGATGACGCGATTCGCGCTGAATTGCGTCATCGTAGCTCCGCCCCCCGCTATGCAGTGGCTCGTTTCTCGGCACAGCACAGCGGGGGGCGGAGTCACGATGACACGACCCTGGTGTAACGCCCCCGGCCCGCCCATCCTACTGCCGACCACGCCCCCGGACCGCCTATCCTGCTGCCGGCCACGCCCCCCCTACACCTACAACGCTGCCTTCTCCCGGAGGAGGAGGCAGCAAAGTAGGTAACTCTGGGGACCTGGAAAAATGTAACCAGCCAAGCAGCATCCTCTCTCTGGCTCCAGCCAAAGGTCTCCTCAATGAGCCCGGGAGCAGCAGCATAGCGATGGTCGGAGCTGGGTTCACTACATCCGCCGCCACCCTAGCTCCAGCACTCTCCCTGAACTGGCCAGAGCAGTGACTGAGCACTGAAGCAGATCCAGCAGAGAGATTATTTTTAATTACATTAATTGCAACATCATGATGGTGTAAGGGTTAAGGTCACAGTGTATGGTTTGGGGACTGGACAGGAGCAGGATGTACCTCGTTCTCAGGATGCCAGCTAATCAGGCAGCACTCACAGCCAGCCCTGGGACAATCTCTAATGCAAAGTCCTTCAGCCCTATAGCTGCCTAATGTCTGTCCATGATGATGGGCCTATTTACTGTATCTAATGCGGTAGCTACGTATGTAATGCAGTGGCTATGTATGTAATGTGGTGGCTATGTATGTAATGTGGTGTTATACGTGTAATGTGGTGCTATACATATAATGCGGTGCTATATGTGAAGTGCGGTACTATACATGTAATGTGGTGCTATTCGTGTTATGTGGTGCTATTTGTGTAATGCAGTGCTATATGTGTAATGCAGTGCTATACATGTATTGCGGTGCTATACATGTAATGTGGTACTATAAGTGTAATGTGATGCTATTCATGTAATAATGTGGTGGCTATGTATGCAATCAGGAGCGGATTGGCCACTGGGACAGATTCTGCTGTGCTGGTCCCCTGTGTCTGTGTTTCACTACTTGTGTGTGCTCCCTCCCTGTACTGTGCTGTATGTAGTGTGTGCTCCCTCCCTGTACTGTGCTGTATGTAGTGTGTGCCCCCTCCCTGTACTGTGCTGTATGTAGTGTGTGCTCCCTCCCTGTACTGTGCTGTATGTAGTGTGTGCTCCCTCCCTGCACTGTGCTGTATGTAGTGTGTGCTCCCTCCCTGTACTGTGCTGTATGTAGTGTGTGCTCCCTCCCTGTACTGTGCTGCATGTAGTGTGTGCTCCCTCCCTGTACTGTGCTGTATGTAGTGTGTGCTCCCTCCCTGTACTGTGCTGTATGTAGTGTGTGCCCCCTCCCTGTACTGTGCTGTATGTAGTGTGTGCCCCCTCCCTGTACTGTGCTGTATGTAGTGTGTGCCCCCTCCCTGTACTGTGCTGTATGTAGTGTGTGTGCTCCCTCCCTGTACTGTGCTGTATGTAGTGTGCGCTCCCTCCCTGTACTGTGCTGTATGTAGTGTGTGCTCCCTCCCTGTACTGTGCTGTATGTAGTGTGTGCTCCCTCCCTGTACTGTGCTGTATGTAGTGTGTGCTCCTCCTCCCTGTACTGTGCTGTATGTAGTATGTGCTCCCTCCCTGTACTGTGCTGTATGTAGTGTGTGCTCCCTTCCTGTACTGTGCTGTATGTAGTGTGTGCTCCCTCCCTGTACTGTATGTAGTGTGTGCTCCCTCCCTGTACTGTACTGTATGTAGTGTGTGCTCGCTCCCTGTACTGTGCTTTATGTAGTGTGTTTTCCCTCCCTGTACTGTGCTGTATGTAGTGTGTGCTCCCTTCCTGTACTGTGCTGTATGTAGTGTGTGCTCCCCCTCCCTGTACTGTGCTGTATGTAGTGTGTGCTCCTCCTCCCTGTACTGTGCTGTATGTAGTGTGTGCTCCCTCCCTGTACTGTGCTGTATGTAGTGTGTGCTCCCCCTCCCTGTACTGTGCTGTATGTAGTGTGTGCTCCCTCCCTGTACTGTGCTTTATGTAGTGTGTTTTCCCTCCCTGTACTGTGCTGTATGTAGTGTGTGCTCCCTCCCTGTACTGTGCTGTATGTAGTGTGTGCTCCCTCCCTGTACTGTACTGTATGTAGTGTGTGCTCCCTTCCTGTACTGTGCTGTATGTAGTGTGTTCTTCCTCCCTGTACTGTGCTGTATGTAGTGTGTGCTCCCTTCCTGTACTGTGCTGTATGTAGTGTGTGCTCCCCCTCCCTGTACTTTGAAACATATAAGGTTAAAAAAAGGGGTTTGTAGAATGAAAAAATCAATAAAATCAGATGTAGATTAAAAAGACATGACAGCAGTGTCAGTAGACACCGAAAGTGGGCATATCCGTCCTTGTATATTCAGACGTACAGATGTACATCAGGGAAGGGCATTGTAGCAGCATATGCATAAAGTCGCAGGTAAACATTAGCATTAAGTAAAGCAAATGAGGCCCAAACTGTGTCTATCTCAGAATCAGTACGTCTGAGGAGTGACCTCAACCCCTCTTGACAGGCCCCTCCCCCTCTACAGACTCCGCCCCCATTAGGGCTGCTTCCATAAATTTCCTGGGCTGGTGTTTGATCCCAATGCGCCCCTGACAAACAGTACTGTATATAGGTTGTGCCTTTTAAATGTACAAACAAGAATTCCTTAGTGTTGCAATCTGGACTTTTTGATTTCTTGCCATTATTTTCAAGTTCTCACCGTCCGTATCTGGTGTCCCCAGACAATCTATTCACGCTTCTTTTTATAATACATTTTCTCATTTCAAATACTGTAAGTGCAGACTTTGCTATGTTTGCTAGCACCAATAGGTACACTAGGATGCTTTTAATACATACAGTATGTACATAATACAAATGTACATCTCGCAAATCTATCTATCTATATATATATATATACTATATATATATATATATATATATATAGCAATGGAAGAAAGAGGCGGCACTCGGAGACTGTGCAATCAATGTGTATTGAACAAAAGTGCCATCAACGTTTCGGGGACCAGTTCCCCTTCTTCAGGATAAAGTGACAGTGCTTAAATACCATTCCCCGTACTCTTCACCCTCCACGTGCATGCAATCTTCCCAGCGTTTCCAGCTGGTTGCCTCGTCGGAGCTTCCGCCCGGCGCCTCCGCTCGCGTCAGCGTAACCAGGAAGTGACGTCGCGGGAACCCCCCGATGCGACCATGGAAACACTGTAAACAAAAACAACAGGTTATCGGTACGTGCAGTGCTTATACAACATAGCTAAGTGTACGATGACCACTTGGTCAATAAAGTGCTTATGTGCCCAAAATTATCTCAATATTGAAGTCTGAATCAACCAATATATGCTATCAATAATACATGTATATTAAAAACATATCGTCTTTAAACACATAAAAACAAACTGCAGCATTGACATCACTGTGACCCTATTAATTCAGTTATGTTGACCACCTGGATCACACTGTGAACCTCAGACGGACCTAAACTTGCAGAACCTCACACAGCGCGAGCTGCCCCTGCTGGGTTACCTAACGTGGTAAACTACTCGGTTGGGCTATACAATCTGGGTCATAAAAGGTCTAGATAGATGTACTTAATTATTAATTCCTGCATGGACTGGCTATTACCAGTCTGCTAACATCTTGTGAGATGCAATATACAGTTATAAAAAATTGATCAGACCTAGATTATCATTTAGCCCCCCTGGTTTTAACGTGTTTAATCTATGGATCCAAACTGACTCTAGTTGTAGGAGTTTTTTACCCCTGTTCCCCCTCGAGCTGATTCTGGGACATGGTCAATAATCCGATGTTTTAAGGTGGCCATGCTATGTCGATGTTCCACGAAGTGCTTGGCCACCGGCTGGTCACCACTCCCTGTGGCTAGGGCGTTTCTGATGGCTTGCCTGTGCTGTGCCATTCTCACCTTAAATTGGCATTCGGTTTTGCCAATATAGTACCGCCCACAGGGGCACATGATGGCGTATATCACAAATTTTGAACTGCATGTTAGAGGCCATTTAATTTTAAAGCTCTTGCCTGAAAATGGGTGCGAAATGGTGTCTCCTGGTGACATATAGGTACACGTCGTGCACCCTGTGCACTTGAAGCACCCATTCTTTCTTGTCAGAAAGTGGGTGGGCTTTACTTTGAATTTGGCCATATCAGTTTTAACCAATATGTCTTTGATACTCCTTCCTTTTATATAGCTAGACTTGACACGTGTGTCACGGAAAATTCCCAAATCAGGGTCACTTGACACTATGGGCCATAAAGCACGTAGTTTTTGTTGCACTTGCCTACTATTAGTTCTATGTTCACATACCCAGGGAATAGTCTCGGACATATCTTTGTCTTTAGCTGGTGTGAGTAAATCATCCCTCTTAGCTGCTGCCGCTTTGGTGCGTGCTGACAACAATAATTTACGTGGGTAACCTCTGTCCAGGAACTTACGTTCCATTTCATCAAGCTGTAACTCCCTAATCTGCTCTTGGCTATTAGTCCTGCACACACGAAGGAACTGCGAATATGGCAGACCCTTAATGGTGGCGGGTGGATGGAAACTGTCGTAGCGTAATATTGTATTACAATCAGTGGGTTTCTTATACAGACATGTGTCTACTCTACCATCTTGTATTTTGATCAATATGTCCAGGTAACAGATTTCATGCGGACTGCTGACCAAAGTGAGTTTAACAGGGCTCTCTGATTGATTCTGCTTATTCACTAAGTTAATCAAATCCTGTACATCACCACGCCACATCACCAGCACGTCGTCTATATAACGATAATATAAAAATAGACGTTCAGCTACCATAGGATTGGCTAGAAATAGCTCACATTCAACCTCCCACGTGAAGGCGTTTGCGAACGAGGGTGCCACGGAAGATCCCATGGCACACCCCGTTCGCTGTCGGTAAAATTTACCATCAAAAATAAAAAAATTATGTGACAAAGTGAACTGTAACAAATTCATGAAAAAATCAATACCGGGACCTGTGTACAAAATGTTACCAGTAATTAATCTCCTGACTGCCTGTATACCTGCTTGATGTGGTATGCAGGTATAGAGGCTGGTAACATCAATGGTGGCCAAGGAGACATCTGCTGGTACCTGTTCAATGGTGGCCAATTTCCTGAGCAGGGTGCTGGAATCTTTCAAGTGTGTACTGGTACCCTGTACACAGGGTTGCAGATAAGCATCGAGGTAGATAGCCACTGGTTCACACAGAGACTCCCGGGCAGAAATGATTGGTCTGCCCGGGGGTTTCCGTGTGTCCTTGTGGATCTTTGGTATAGTGTAAAAAAGGGGAGACACAGGGAATTCAGAAAACAATTTTACGTTGATGGCACTTTTGTTCAATACACATTGATTGCACAGTCTCCGAGTGCCGCCTCTTTCTTCCATTGCTGTCTATACCGGAGGGAAACCCCCAGAGGGGAGGGGCACAGGAGCGAGACATATCCTGTGGTGGATAACGAGAGTGCCGGGGTAATTGCACAGATATATATATATATATATATATATATAAAATAAAATAAAAAAGTTTCCCAAGTGCACTAAATAAGACTGTATCTACAGTGATTCTTCCAGTGTTGTTTCCATAAGTCAGAATTGAATACTGGAGAAGATTTGTATCTGGGAACCTGTAACGGACGCCCCTCACCAAGATGGTCACCCAAACAAGAGGCCCAAGGCCAATTAGTAAAAAATTGTTTTAATAACACATGTTAAAACAAATACAGTTTTCACATAAAATTCCTCATATAGTGTTTACAAAGATGTGTTTAAAATGATGACAATAAAGGATAACCAGTATGTTCGTTGTGTGGTCTTTAACTCTAGATACTCCCTCACCTTTTTCAAGGTGCGAGCTTAAGAGGGAGTATCTTCACAAACTATGATGGAAACTCCTGACTGACAAACCCAACGCGTTGCTTCTTATCGACTTCATCAGGGGTAACAAATATATAAAACAGGCTTATTTGCCATTAATAGATTTGTGTATGGAGAATCACAACCTTGGGTATAGTGTTAAAAAAGGATTCTCTTAATTTCGCTCCTGATAGGAGCTTTCTTGGTGGTTCCTTTTAGGAATCCTAATGGTCCTAGATATAAAATTCTGCCTTAAAGATAATTATTCAAGACTCCTTTGTGGAGCTCCTTATAGGGACTATTGATTGAGGTTCCCTTTAAAAATACTGGCAGTCAGATTTTGACACACTGCCAAAAAGTATAAAGCTGATTTGACAATCACAACGCAATGAACACCTCCTCAGTAAAACTCACAGAATGGATCCTGAGAGATTCTGTATTTGAATGGAAGTGGCAGATAATACTTACTTACATTAACATGTCTTAAATTTACATCTCTCAGATTTACCAAATTATTAACACTCATGTATATGTACAACCGTGAAAATCAGAAACTCCTGTGCGAATAATGGGTAGAACAGCTGGTTACAGAATGAAGCCAGATCACTCAGGGTAAAAGAGGAGGTACTTTTGCTTGTATAAACTATATACACCCTTGATGTAGCGGTTTAGTGTGCTTTCCTGAATTTGAAAAAGAATGGTCGTAACTTTAATTTCTTAGTAGAAACTCTGCTATTACACAATGAGTTTATTTTTATACTTGCACTATTATTGTGAAATGACAACAATTTGTTGAACCAGGGTTCGTTTACCTACAACTGGTGCACAACCTGACTACTTTGTTCATATATATTTACACAAGAATACATAACGTATACTTATCACAGAAAAACATAACAATTGCATATTTTCCACTACTATCCTTAGACATGTTTTAAACATATTCCCTAAAACTATTTTGCATCAAAGTTCAACAACTTTACAACTTGTATACATTATATACTAATGCAAACAACTTCTACAGACCTAACAATTTGTTCATGGCGCAGAAGAGGGATTCCTTGTCAGGGATGTACCATATCACTAACAGCACAGTGTAGCCATCACCAAGTAAATGGCTTTTTATGCACCGAGGTCTGTACAAGTCAACACACTTTCCTGGGAGTGATGTGATGTAACACGTCTCGCTTATTTTGTGAATTGAGACAAATCTGTCCTTACTCTATGAAAGACACAATAGAATCCATTGTTGTCCAGTTGAGTGGAAACATTAATAGGTGAGACCAGCTTCAGTATATCTCTTCTGGTTGATAGAAGACCATGAAGTTTTGTTTGTTATTATAACTCAGATCATAATTTATGCTGTTTCACAGCAATGTTTGTAGAAAGTAAACTTAAGGCCCATACACACTTGACGATGCACACGTCGTTAACGACCGTCGTTAACGACTTCCCTTGAACTTCCCTTGAACAGCTGAGCAAACGACATGAGCATACAGACTACCAACGACCAAAGACCAAAGACCATTCATCGTTGAAGCATCCAAGCTGAACAGTTTATTAAAATAATGAGCTGGGAACAGGGCTGGTGAACAGTGGCTTGGTCGTTGGTCGTTGGTCGTTCACACCATACACATTCAACGACGTCTCTGGTCGGTAACGACCATAGTGGAAATTGAGCATACATGCTCCACAGATAAGCGAGGGTCGTTAACGTCCCGCGGTGGTCGTCGGATGCATACACACTTGACGATATAATGAGCGACGTCGTTGATGAGGGCTGAAATGAACGACGTCGCTCATTTTATCGTCAAGTGTGTATGGGCCTTAACACATTACAAGATTTCATCTTGTGGGAACAATTTGCTCTATTGACTGCAGTTGAGTTTTTTATCTCACAAAATGGCAGCCTCACAGTCTTCCAGAAGAATTACCCAGTGAACAAATGATTGCTTTCCTAAGTCTGAAGGGTGTATTTATTTTGCTATAGATTTAAAACTGGAAGCGCTAATGGAAGACCATTGTATTTCTGTATCATGAATACCTGGCTGAAGATGTTTAATTTTTTAAAATTCTCTACTGTGGTGACAAGAGTATCCAAAGGTGGAAGACAGCACATAGAGGTCTATTTACTAAGCCATGGATGGAGATAAAGTGGATGGGGATAAAGCACCAGCCAATCAGCTCCTAAGTGTCATGTCACAGGCTGGGTTTGAAAAATGACAGTTAGGAGCTGGTTGGTTAGGACTTTATCTCCGTGCACTTTATCTCCTTACAAGGCTTAGTAAATAGACCCCTTAGTACTTGTACAGTACAAAACATACTGCATTATGGGAAATCTTCATCACATGTATCCACATTGAGACTATGCTTGCTGAAAAAATATTTAATAAAGTTCATTACAGTATACCCCATTGATGTTTGTTTTGTTTTTGTAGCCATTTGGTCAGCTTTAGTCATATTGTTCTTTGAGACCACTCCTTAAAAAAATACCTATTTACAATATACTGTCTTGTCAGTGAAGTCTTAAGGCCTAGTTCTGATGTCGCTTCATGTGCAAAGCAAGGTGATCTGAGTGAGAGAAGCAGCGTCCGCAGGCTGCACACTTGAAGGGCTTGGCACCTGTATGCTTGCGGTAGTGCCTTGTCAGCTCGTCAGAACGGGCAAATCGCCAGTCACAGCCCTCTCAGGCACATTTATTTATATGGCTTCTCACCTGCCAAAATAATGAAATGTTGACAATTAATACAAATACTATAATTACTCCAACAATAACAAGGTTTGGAATTGCATCACAAATACAAAAGTGCTAACTTTTTGTTGTAATTAGCAGTATTTGCTTTCTGCTTTTTCTCTCAGTATGAATTTCTTTTTGTCAACTCGCAGTAATCATTTCCCTTTCCACATTTCTTTAGTGCATATACGTCTATATACGTCAGTTTTTCCCAAAAAAGTACGTCTACGTCAGTTTTTCCAAAGAAGAAAAGAAGACACTTTTTGAAGTGTGTTTAAAAAAAAATAATAATAACTAATTGTCAACTGTTAATTGCGGATCCCAGAATAGATGTTTTAACTCTTCAGTGAACTGCAGCTGACAGAGCAGTCAGCAAGTACGGCAAACCCTTCTAGCTACAGATAGTCTGAGCCTGGAGAGACCAATAGTGGTTTTAGGATTTTCTCAGAGCCCCCCATTCCACCCCAGCTTAGTAAACACTACATTATTTGGGGTGTGCCACCTATTTTATGTAGTACAATTAACATACCTGTCCTTCATTTACATTCAGAAATACAGTATGTTGGATATCCACAGACTCTACCCTATTCACAACAAATGAGGTAAACAAGGCAATAAAAGATATCTGCAAGTACATATATATGTACAGTATACTGTACGTGAAAGCTACAGCTACTGCATGCAACAGTATTAGCTTAGGAAAGGCAAATATTTGAACATTGAATGATGGAAATTCTTGTATTGTTTCTTATTCAGTATTTAAGCAAACACAGCAAATGTAACACAAAAAAAAATTCAATACAAATGTAGAACTGCATTCTGGGGACTATTTAGAGTTGGGCAGTACCATGTTACACTGCAGGTGAGACAGGTGTAACGTGCAGAGAGATTTAGATTTGGGTGGGTTCAGACAGAGGAGGATTTACCACAAGGATACCAAAGCGGCTGGTTAGGGCCCTGTTAGTCTCAGCGGGCCCTGTAGGTCCCAGGGTGCCCGCCGACAAGGACCACAAGTTTACCAAAATTGTCCGAGAGCTGAGCTGGTTGAAAATTCCCAGCCAGAGGTGGAACTACCATAAGTGCAGCAGGTGCACTGCACAGAGGCCCAGGAAGACTGAGGGGCCCATTGCTGCCCAGACCAGCCATGAGTTATTCCCTGCTCCCCCCCTACTCCCCGCAGACCATTTTGAGCAATGTCGGATAAATGGCCTAGTGCAGAGAGCAGCTCCACTGCCTGAGGGACATGCCCATACCTTAGGTAGGCAGGAGTGAGCTTGTGTGTGACAGGACTGATAGAGGAGTCCTGCCACCTATCAGCGCTGATGATCACAGCCACATACTGCCTCTAATTAACAAACAGCTATACACTATTTCTAATTCTCTGCACTGTGCAAGGAACCCTGTCACCAACTTCCTCCCCCTATCACCTCCTGCTATACGCCGCCACCCTCTCCCTGTCACCCACTGTCATGTGGCATATTGTGAACTTGGGTTGGGTGGAGAATGGGGGCCCAAATTATATTTTTGTACCTGAGCCCACCACTAACAAGTTTCGCCACTGCTCCCAGCATGCTGCCAGTGATTAGACAGCTGTTGGGTGTCAGCTCCAGTGCATGCCTGTGTCTCCAGTCCTGCAATACTGTGTGTGTGACCAGTCATGACACACGTGTGTATGACGTCAGATGCTTAGAGAGAAGTGCCGGGATGTGCACAGAAAAAAAAAGAGGTCTTCCAGTGTACCTTATTACAGTATTTTTTGTATTCTATATAAAATCCACCTACTTCACATTCCAATCAGGTAGAAGTGGGGGATGGGGGGTGGACAGTGTTATTTTAAGTACAGTGCCTTGCTAAAGTATTTACCCCCCTTTGCATTTTTCATGTTTTCTTTCCTCACAACCTGTAATTAAAATGGAATGTTTGAAGGTTTGCATTATTTCATTTATTACTTTGTAGAGCCACCTTTTGCGGCAATTTCAGGTGCAAGTTGTTTTGGATAAGTCTCTACGAGCTTGCCACATGTTGCCACTGGGATTTTTACCAATTCTTCAAGGCAAAACTGCTCCAGCTCCTTCATGTTGGATGGTTTCCACTTGCAAACAGCAATCTTCAAGTCTGACCACAGCTTCTCAATTGGATTGAGATCTGGGCTTTGACTAGGCCATTCCAACACATTTAAATGTTTCCCGTTAAACCACTGAAGTGTTGCTTTAGCGGTATGCTTCAGGTCATTGTCCTGCTGGAAGGTAAACCTCCGTCCCAGTCTCAAATCACGGGCATACTGAAACAGGTTTTGTTCAAGAATATCCCTGTATTTAGCACAATCCATCTTTCCCTCAACTCAAAACAGTTTCCCAGTCCCTGCTGCCGAAAAACATCCCCACAGCATGATGCTGCCACCACCATGTTTCACTGTGGGGATGGTGTTCTTGGGGTGATGGGATGTGTTGGGTTTGCGCCAGACATAGCTTTTTCCTTGGTGGCCGTAAAGTTAAATTTTAGTCTCATCTGACCAGAGCACCTTCCTCCATACATTTGGGGAGTCGTCCCCATGCCTTTTGGCAAACGCAAAACGTGCCTTCTTATTTCTAACACTAAGTAATGGCTTTTTTTCTGTCCACTTTCATAAAGCCCAGCTCTTTGGAGTGTACGGCTTATTGTGGTCACATGGGCTGATACACCAGTCTCTGCTGTGGAACTCTGCAGCTCCTTCAGGGTTACCTTTGGTCTCTGTGCTGCCTCTCTGATTAATGCCCTCATTGCCCGGTCTGTGAGTTTTGGTGGCTGGCCCTCTCTTGGCAGGTTTGTTGTAGTACTATCTTCTTTCCATTTGAAGATGATGGATTTGATGGTGCTCCGGGGGATCATCAAAGATTTGGATATTTTTTTTATAACCCAACCCTGACTTGTACTTCTCAACAACTTTGTCCCTGACTTGTTTGGGGCTCCTTGGACTTCATGGTGTGATGCCTCTTGCTTAGTGGTGTTGCAGCCTCTGGGGCCTCTCAGAAAAGGTGTGTTTATACTGACAGATCATGTGACACATAGATTGCACACAGGTGGACTTCATTTCACTAATTATGTGACTTATGAAGGTAATTGGTTGCACCAGAACTTTTGAGGGGCTTCATTACAAAGAAAAAAGTTTATAGAGAACTAGTTCTCTGGTGGTATGCCAATTCCACCCTCCTGGCACTAATTTTGAAATTAATTATAGAATAATACAAATAGATACAATACACTGCAGCGTGTGTTTCAAGACTTGGTTAGAGTCTTCAGCATGTATAGATAAAATAAAAAGTTAAAACACAGCGCTGTGGAGTATTTATTTGTTATTTCAATAAACCAAATAGAAATAATCTAAATATGTAAATATATAAACATATAAAGTGGCTGTATATATATCAGAGATGAGGTCGGGAAACTTCCGTAATTAGCACATAGATACATTTATTTCATAATACATGTTAAAAACAAAGACTAAAATCCTAATCTAATATGCATACATAGTTTTCAAATCAAGAACAAGAGGAAATTTTCCTAATCAGCATGTGAATAAATATATTGTTAATTTGTTAGTAATTTATTCTCTGAATGCATGTGCAACAGTTAAGTTGCTAAAGTTCTTGATAAGCAGTATATAGCAACTGTAGCGATATGTCCTTTGCACCTAGTCCACACAGGATATGGTTATTTTGTATGCCGGCGTCCCGGCTACAATGTATAAATTTCAAACAGGTAATAAAAATGCTGCTGTATAGTTACCGCTGTTCCCTCTTGCTGATGTAGCGTCTTTTTCCCCTTCTCACCCGGTGCTGAGGCTGTCACCGCCCCGGGTGATGTGTACTGGGATAGAATGTCCAGAGGGGTAGGATAGATCACATATAAAGTGCACTCACCAGGAGGGCTCCGTTCGCTCCGTTTGTTAACAGTCCAATGACGGCAGTGATGTAGTAGTCTGCGGTTGCAGGGGCACGGCACCTCACTCAATGTATACAGCAGCGGGATAGTGACAAGCGGTAATTCAGTGTGCTGATTCCCGTAATGGTACACCAGTGCAAGGGTACTTCAGGAGTGTGGCATCAATGCTTTTCGTCCCACAATGCCTTGGGACTTCCTCAAGAAGGGGGTCTGAATTACCAGGAGCAGCAGCAAAGCGATGGCCGAAGCCGGGTTCACTATACCTGCTGCAATTCCAGCTCCTGCACTCTCACTGGACTGGCCAGAGCATTGACTGGGCACTGAAGGGGACCCACGGCAGAGAGCTTATTTTTAATTATATTATTTGCATTACCATGATGGTGTAAGGGTTAGGGCGTCCTCAGTCACAGTGTATGGATTGGGGACTGGACAGGAGCAGGATGTACTTTGTTACGGGGCAATAGTCACGCACTATGGTTATTATAAAAAAGAGGGGTAAAACGTAACGGCAGTCATCAACTTCAGTCAAAATTTTCTACAAAATAATCATGCATAGGAGACCACAAATGGGTTGAACTCAATGGACAATTGTCTTTTTTCAACCTTAGATACTATGTTACTATGTTAATACTATGTTACTATGTATGTAATCAGGGGTGGATTGGCCACTGGGACAGATTCTGCTGTGCTGATCCCCTGTGTCTGTGTTTCACTACTTGTGTGTGCTCCCTCCCTATGCTGTGCTATATGTAGTGTGTGCTCCCCCTCCCTGTACTTTGATACATATAAGGTTAAAAAAAGGGGTTTGTAGAATGAAAAATCAACAAAATCAGAAGTAGAATAAAGCATACTCGCCTACTCTCCCGGAAGCTGCTGGGAGGCTCCCATTTTTTGGGTAGCCTCCCGCACCCCCGGAAGAGTAGGCAGGTCTCCTGCATCCTGCTCGCATCCTAGTGATGCGGGCAGGATGGAGACATACTCTCTCATATTCGCGGGTCCGTGGGGAGGGGAAGGGGTTCAAATGACGCAAATCACATAATTTTAGCCCTGCCCCCTTCCTGCGGACCCGCAAATTGCTGCTTTTTCCCAATGTGGGCTTGATGATGTCACAGCCCAGCCACGCCCCCTGTAGTCTCCTGCATCGTCTCCTCTCCGGGCTTCTCCCGCAGAAGAGAATTAGAAAGTAGGCAAGTATGAATTAAAGGCATGACTGCATTGT